>NC_035437.2:5895303-6195303 GCF_002127325.2 Helianthus annuus
TATGGTTTGAATACCCAATGGCCAATACCTTAAGGTTTTTACGGTGTTGAGGGATGATCTCCCAATAAAGAATTAGAGACTTTATTTTGCACCTAATTCCTTCTTCACAAGCCTGTCAACAAAATCAAAAAGCTTTCATACACTCAGTGGCGGAGCTTAACCAAAAGTTTCGAGGGGCATAAAGTGATGTGACCGAAATTTTTTAATTCATCAATTATGTCTTTCGAATCAAACTTATCAGCAAATTCTTTTTCTATGTAAATCACCAAGCTATTTGTGAGATATTCATCTGCCATTTTATTGCATTCCTATAATCCTATTAATATTTGTGAGATATTCATCTGCCATTTTATTGCATTCCTATAATCCTATTAACAATTAACAATAACTATAAAAGAATAAAGAAAAGAATTGTAACCCAAATGTTGGTGAAACCGTGAATCACTGAATTGCAAATGGATAAGGATGGCACCACTTCCCAAATTGTGAAATTGAAATTGGCCCAAAAGTCTTACCGGAGAATTAAAGAAACAGAAGTCAGAACCAAAAGTCTTGCGGCATGATTGCAGAAACAAAAAGCTATGGCGGCTGGGAAAAAGATAAATAATATTTCATAATTAATAATTTGGTATTAAGTTGTTGTTTGGTGGGTAATCTAGGGTTAAACAAATAAAATAAGAGTTAAAATATATTTACCAAATTACCCACCATTTAGGAAAAATAATCGGGTGGGCGATCCTATATAAATTTTAAATTTTCGGACGAAAAATCGGACCATATACACACTTCTAGCCGAAACATTGGGGTGGGCGGGTACACCCCCGGGTAACCATAATGCTTCGCCCCTGCATGCACTAATACGGATTCTCTTTAACATATGGAAAACAATGTACACTTGGACAAAATCCGACCCGTTTAACATGTTTCGTTTTTAGTTGTTTTCTTCATACAACTCTTAAGAGAACAAACATGACCTGAATCGACCAGTTCATAAGTAAATAGGCCAAAATTCTCTATATACCCCACATGTCAAAACCTTTTTTAGCAGGGATATTCTGCCAACTGTCAAGCTCTATTCTAATATTCTTAACTCTAACAGTCTTACAGCTGCAGACCGTACGTCTTTAACCTTGTGCGTATATACAAAGGCGCACACACACCAGCTGCTTTACTTAGTCAGCACAATCAAGGTCATCAACAGCTGCAGATCAGTTTCTTCTGCAAATGTGCAAGAAACCGATATCCATTTCACATTACACAACATTCCATTCATATACATAAAATTAAACACTCATCCTTATATACCCATTCAAGTTTGGCTTAATTACAAACCAGCCCCTTGCACTTTCAACACTTGCAAATCTGCCATTAACACATATTTTTCACACTTTTACATAATTAGCCCAAAGTTTTCCACTTCAAGCCTTTAACTTCCAAACTAACCGCCCGGTTAACTTTCCGGTTTTGGTCTGTTACATGAGATTTCCTAGAAATCATACCAGATTTCCTAGATTATATATACAAATCACTTGGCAACTTGTTTCAGGTAATGATATATTATTGTTTTCATATTGAAGTATCCATCCCTATTTTTTTTCTTAATTGATACTGAAGTGGTAAGACGGGTGTGTCACGGCCTAATCAGAGGTGTTTGTAATTTGAAGATGACGCCGGAAACACGTGATTGGAGTGTTTTTAACCGCATCACAAGATCTCCTCTTTCGGCCTCTACTTGAGCATACTTGGGGCTCATTTCAAGGTCACGCTCACGAAGGTCTTTTAACTCCGTCTCCAAAGATGATTTCGTCTTTTCAAACAGCTCTTTTGTCACCACTTCACCTTCAGCCTTAGACTTTTGCCTGAACAAATATACAGACCAGTTAGACTATCAATTTATTATAATTGCGAAAAATCATGTTGAAATTTGACTCTTAAAAGTCAAAAGCTGACTCACTTCTGAAGTTCAACTCTGTACTTGTGATTTGCATTGAGAGCCTCATCAAGCTCAGCTTCAAGCATCTTCATCTTTGCAGCATGGTCAGTATCTTCTTGAGTACGAGTCTCATGAACACCCTGATACACAATAAATATTCAGCAAAAAGATATTGAGTAAAGTACACGGATGGTCCCAGTGGTTTACCAAAGTTTTGGATTTGGTCCCTAGCTTTCCAAAAGTACACAGATGGTCTCTGTGGTTTGCACTTTGTAACGCGTTTAGTCACTAAATTCTTTGAAAAGTACATGGATGGTCCCTGTTGTTTGCACTTTGTAACGAATTTAGTCCCTAACTTGGACATGTTAAAACCTTTAGATTTGTTAGTTGCGGACCAAATGCGTTACCAAGTGCAAACCACGGGGATCGTTCGTGTACTTTTAGAAAGTCATGGACCAAATCCGAAATTTTGGTAAACCACAACGACCATCCATGTACGTTTCTCAAATATACTTTTGCTGTCAAAAATAAGACTACGGAACACAAACCGTTAGATCGTCAACTTTTTTCAGCAATTCTTTCTTTTCGCCTTCAAGTTGTTGAATTTTCAGCCGATATTGCAAATTCGCACTCTTCATCCTGCTTATTTCATTTTTCATATCAGCATCCTGCAAACGTGATGCATTTTTAGCCGTTAGATCGCCCTCCAGTCTCGAAAGCTTTTCTTCTAATGCATCTCTTTCCCTTTTACAATCCTCAAATTCCAACATCTTGTTGTTAAACGACATCTTCTCAGCTTTAAGCTTTTCGAAACTGTTGGAAACCGAATGAAGAGAAGCTTCTAAATTACTTTTTTCGTTCTTTAATTTTTCGACCATTTGCTTATAATCGAATACTTTGTCTTTTAAATTTGCAGCTTCTTCATTGAGTTGTTGATGTTCGTGTTCTGAACTAGTCAACAACTTTGACTTTTTCTCGTCTTCTGCGATCAGCCTCTTGTGGTTTTTTTTAACGACAGCAAGCTCGGTTGTTAGTTCTTGAATCTTACGTTCATATTCTTCACGAACAGTGTGAATATCGCTTTCTTTGAGAGGAGATTCTAAGTTTAATTTTTCAAAAGTCAGCGTTGACTTTTGTTCATCAGGCCGAGAAATTTCATGTTTGCGACGTTCTACTTCTTTCTGGTTTCTTTCAGTCCCGGATGTTAGTTCGATCACTAAACACGAATATTGATCATACAATTCAGCGTTTCCTTTTGTCATATCTTCGTACGATTTCTGGGGAGTGTTGCATTCCTCAATGAGGTTTTCAGCAGATTCTTGCAATTTTTGCTTTTCAGATTCAGATTTCTCCAACTCGTCGTCGACCCGCGCTAGTTAAGAACGAATGTTATAAATGTGAAATTTACATATTAAATCAACAAAGCATATATAACCGAATAATAATTTTGACCCAGTTTTATTTTTGTTAAGCACATATAGTTAACTATGTGTAATACAAATTACAAAATATTTTAAAAAATAGAAAATATACTCAGGTAGTTAATATTGTGTCACCTTCATTTTGGACATGTATCTCCTGATCGGCAGCAAGAGCAGCAACATCTGCAACCCAGTTTTATTTTTGTTAAACACATATAGTTAATTATGCGTGATAAAAAAAATTATTTTAAATTATAAAATATAGTCAAGTAGCATTTAGACACGATAATATGAGGGAACAACTTTTAACAAGACCCAGTTTTAGTCTTATTAAAGATATATTGTTTATACAAAATACTTAAAAAATATAATAACATAGTCAGTTAGTTAATAAAACATCACCTTCATTTTGGGGATGCATCTCCAGATCAAGATCGAGATCGCCGATCGAGGATAAAGATAAATGTTCAACTTCCTTCATAAAAGATGCATTGTCCTCAGAGAATGAAGGGCTGTCATTCTCCACAGAGAAAGGGGCTGGAGTTCTTTGAACCGATAAAGGGGCTGAAGTTCCTTCAACCGACGTACAGTGCGGGCAAATTACAATCTGGGAAAAAATGGAAAAATGACAACTAAATGGATTTACTCAAAATAAAATTATAAAAATGTTAATTTCTAGATTACTTACATCAGCAGAAGTCAGCTGATCAAATTTTGATTCCCACTCACTTACAGATAACCTTTGTGAAGTATACTTCTGGATTAGGGTTAGGGGTATGTCAATTTGGTGAACTCCTCCTGGTCGCAGCTTCTCTATACGTTCATATATAATGGTCTAAAAAAGTATTGAGAGTATTAAGAAAAAATAAAAAAAATGATGTAAATTATACAAGTAAAACAAGAAGCAGCAATACCTCCAAGACGGGAGCAGCACCGATGTAACAGTGCTGCTTTTCCCGAGTTGCACACCATTTTTTCACATCATCAAGGGAAGTATGCAGGTGGGTCCATGTTGCGTTTGCCCAGTTGCAATTTTCACGCCAGTCAACATTTTCGACCAAAGGCCAATAAACTTTGCGCAGCTTCTTGGCATCCCTCGCACATAAGAGCACTTGCTCTACGAGAAAGTAGGACATCAACCCTTTAAAGTACTTCTTGCTGGCATCATCATCTACAGACATATCTTTCAATTTTTTCTTCAAATCTGCAGGTGTGGCTGGTTTGCTCGATGATGCAGAAGACCCTTTTGAGCATTGCACATATTCATGAATGTCGACACCCTTGTCTTCCATACCGATGATGTCGGCTACCTCTTTTGAACAAAAACTGAATGAGATCCCATTGGGCAGCTCAAACATCTTGTTTGAACTATTGTAATACTTGGATAACACTACAACGAGAGTTGCCGAAGACTCCCTTTTGTTAACTACCGATGAAAGATTACCAAAAACAGACTCTTTCATCAGCTTAACCTTTTCCGTACCCAAACCCAAGTCGACTATTTTCTTTAGGTTGGAGTGGAGTTTAATGGGTTGTCTATTTTTTTCCAAAACGGTTTCCATCGCACCCTGTAAATTGCATTTTATTAAACTACATTTTTAATGATAAGGTAAAAGAGTAAACACACAAAAGAAAGGATTAAACACGATAAACAGTAAAACCAACACAAGATCATTTAAGAATGTAAGGGTAAAGCAAAGTAAAACTCTAAAGTTCAGTAAAAATAGGTGACTACAATAGAAAACATGTAACAGACACATTTTCTATTGACATTTGCTCTCCAAAAAAAAAAATATTTAACAAATAAACTCTAATTATCAAATATAAATTTTGAGAAACAAACACTAATTATCGAACGTCATCATCATACTACTCATCACTGGTGTTTGCCAACTTGATCAAAACAAACCCCAGTTAATAAACAAAGTAGTACACTACAAGTAAGAAGAAAACTTAACCTGAAGCAAAACGATTTGATGAAGAATACTGTTGTAATCGTACAAGGAGAAAAAGGACAAGATTTATAGCGACGGATGGAGTTCAGTGAAGGGAATTTTGGAACGGTCGAGTGAGGGAAGGAATTTGGAGAGTTGGGTAATTTGAATTTGGAGCATTTTTTAACGGCGCCTTAATGATTATGTGCTAGAATCTAGGAATAAAAAAGTAATACATTTAAGATAAAATCTAATGGTAAACGGGTAATACATATCGGGTCAGGTTTTTACTAATCTCATACCCGAACCCGATTTTTTTTTATTTTTAAACCCATGCCCGAACCCGAAATCCCGGCCCGTATGCTTCGGGTTTCAGGTTTTTCCGTTGGGTTTGGGTTTTTCTGTCATCCCGGCCTGAATCAAGTGTTCAAGTCATTTTATAGTTAAATTATTTAGGAATATTGAATTTTAATAATTCCAACTATTCGTCGTTAGGCGCCAACAGCCCCAACTTTAAAAATAACCACTGGCAGTTCTAACTTTTAACATATTGGCCTCCAATGAACCCTGACTAACAGAAGCACAGAACCCTAACGTCGTTAGTCTCCAGCCACCGGAAAAAGTTTTTTGGCCGGAAAACTCAACATTTTCGTCTCGAACCTCTTTGTAACCTTATTATGGACCTTTGAGAACCTTTTTCTAGTAAAAGCCTCAATTATTAAAGTCGCCGGAAAACTTCTTTTTCACCGGAAAACTCAACTTTCTTGGCGGAAAACTCAACATTTTCATCTCAAACCTCTTTATAACCTTAAATCGGACCTTTAGAAACCTTTTTCTGGACAAAAACGGTTTTTCGGCGACCGGAGACTAACAACGTTAGGGTTCTGTTAGTTAGAGTCCATTGGTGCCCAATATGTCAATAGTTGAGACTGCCAGTGGTTATTTTTGAACTTGGAACTGTTGGCGGCCAACGGCGAATAGTTAGGATTATTAAAATCCAATATTCTAATCATTTATTGTCTAAAACCCCAAATCCCAAATTGAAACCCTGATTCCCAAATCATCCTTAGGTCATCCGTAGTCATAAAGCCCCTTGTGGGGCGTTATGCGACACGTGTCGTGCCACGTCACACAGGGGCTTTATGAGGCGTTATATCACTAGAGCCCGTAGTCATAAAGCCCCTACCCATCATTACCTAATTCTTAATTTTCAATTTTATTAATTAATTATAAAAACCTTGCTTGTTTGTGATTGGTCCAATCTTTAAAAACCTTCCCAATACCGCCGCTATATGTCTCGCGCCCTCCCCCCAAATTGCATTCATAGCGCCGAGAGTTTTGGTGTTTGGGGCGTTTTTCCGGCGCCATCTCCGGACATAGCGCCCCACTACGGATCACCTTAGAACCCTAAGATCAAGTTTGTACGTTTCTCTTACCATCATTGATCACATCAATATCATTATCGTAACGAGCGATTGCCACTAATTAGTTTCAAAATATGTTGTAACAAATGTATCATTAATTATACTTTTTTATTTTTGAAAAATCTATAAAAATAATAAATATTGTTTGCACTTATTTACTATATCCTAAGGCCACTGGGGACGGTGAGTTTTCTTCCGTGATGGGACAAAAATAACGAGTGATAAAAAAAATTACCATCGCCACCATACTTCTATCACGCATGGAAGATGTTGATTTTGTATAACGCGTGACAAAATAACGCGTGATGAATTGATTTTGTTTGAGGAATTGTTGGTTGGGGGGAAATTGTTGGGTGTGGTGGTGAGTGATGACCAATGCCACTAAAAAAGGTTATGAATGATGGAAAAATGGTTGATGACATGGCAGAACTTGATTGGGTGCTTGTGAGTGATGAAAGTATATCACTAGTGACCACCCCCACCCCCCTAATGTTCAGCAAACATGTGTATAGTGCCACCTCGGTATGAGGGCAATCACCAAGTATGTAAGACCACCCGTAGTGTGGGTTTTTAGGCGTTTTATCCCCCAAAAAACGCCCCACAACGCCGAGGTGACCGCCCTCGTGGGCGGTTTTTTTTTTTTTTTTAAATGGTGGTTGGTGTTCTTTTTTCCATGTCATTGTTCATTCTTTTGGGCCAATCACTTTCCTGATGGTTTTTGTTTGGCCAATAAGATATTTTTATGATTTTTTTTATTTAATTCTATTAAACCCATTTTAACATAATGTCCCAAAATGTCCATATCCCCACTACACCCACTTTAGAAAAGAGCTCCATAATGTCTCATTGCTGACTGGACTGCCACATCATAGTGAGAGCCTTTATTATTTTGTTCAATTTAGATAAGGTGTAAAACCATGAAACCAGACCGGAACCAAACCGTTAGTAACAGTTCGGTTTGGTTTGGTTTTAGTTTTCAACGTTCCCTAACTGTAGGCCTGTAAATGAATCGAACAATATTACCATTGTAACAATATTATTATCATATGTGACATATTTAACAACCGCATGTTGTAACAACATGTGCTAATATTTTTTTTTTTTAACAACCGAATGTAAAATTTTGTTAGACGTCAGTTATTATGTATTTTGTGGTGGAGATTTTGTAACAATATAAGTACCAAGTAATCCTCTTCTTCCTAAACTAATAAAAGAAGACATAATTGTCCACATGTCAATCTCTCAACTCCTAAATGATATTTATGTATTTTATTATTTTGAATTAAGGGTGGAGGGGTGGTCTCGGGGACTCAATCGAGGAGGGGAGTTTGCCGTGTGGGGAGGTGTTGCTGGCCATGTTTCGGTGAGTGTTTGAGTGCTTGGGCGGTGACTACTCACCGAGTGTTTGAGTAAGTGTTCTAGAAATAAGAAAATATGTATTAAAAAAAGAGTGGGTGTTTGACCATTGCTAGTGTTTGAGTGGAAAATGGGTAGTGGAATGGGGACTTGACTTGACATGACATTATTAGCTATGGAATAAGTTTACCACTCACCATTTGATGACCACTCCCTCCACCCTAATGTTTTCCCGCCTAAATGATACCCGTTAATGGTGATTTTAGTTGTTTAAAATACTGTTAAAACACGTATGGCATATTGTTTAAAGTTCTTAAATGAATTTTTTTTATGTTGTTAGAGTTTGTGTTTTCATAAAATTAATTAATTTCCTATTGTACTGGCTATTTTTCAAAGTGTTGATAAAACATTTGCTGGTTAGTTTTGTTCAAAGTGTTGTTAATGTATGTGTTGGTTAATTTTCAATATGTTGTATATACATGTGCTTGGTTAGGTTTCAAAGTGCTATGCTGGTTAGTTTTTTTAGTTTTTGTTAACACGTGTGCTGGTTAGTTTCTAGAGTGTTGATTACGAAGAAATCAAGATGAAACAAAAGAATTTTATGGGAAAAATATTTATTTAATTTTATGAAAGATTTTATTCAGATTGTTTCATCCCTTTATTTCGCAAACAGTTGGGGCTTAGACTGAGTGTAGTGGGGCAACCTTTTGAGTGGGCGTCTTGCGACACGTGGCGCCACGTCACATAAGAGGATTTTGACCAAAAAAGGGGTAGTGGGGCAACCTTGCTTTACTTACTTAGCCAGCACGTACGACTTTGTGTGCGTCTTTAACATATGGACTAGAAAACTCGTTACCTTTACACTGTGCGACTTTAGCCAAAGTCGCACAGTCAACGTCATCCATTTCACAATACATAACATTCCATTCATATACATTTCATGCATAACATTAAACACTGTGTGTGTGAAATGGCCACTAACTCATCCTTATATACCCATTCAAGTTTGACTTAATTACAAACCAGCCCCTTGCACTTTCAGGTAATGATATATTATTGTTTTCATATTGAAGTATCCATCCCTATTTTTTTTCTTAATTGATACTGAAGTGGTAAGACGGGTGTGTCACGGCCTAATCAGAGGTGTTTGTAATTTGAAGATGACGCCGGAAACACGTGATTGGAGTGTTTTTAACCGCATCACAAGATCTCCTCTTTCGGCCTCTACTTGAGCATACTTGGGGCTCATTTCAAGGTCACGCTCACGAAGGTCTTTTAACTCCGTCTCCAAAGATGATTTCGTCTTTTCAAACAGCTCTTTTGTCACCACTTCACCTTCAGCCTTAGACTTTTGCCTGAACAAATATGCAGACCAGTTAGACTATCAATTTATTATAATTGCGAACACTCATGTTGACATTTGACTCTTAAAAGTCAAAAGTTGACTCACTTCTGAAGCTCAGCTTCAAGCATCTTCATCTTCGCAGCATAGTCAGTATCTTCTTGAGTACGAGTCTCATGAACACCCTGATACACAATAAATATTCAGCAAAAAGATATTGAGTAAAGTACACGGATGGTCCCAGTGGTTTACCAAAGTTTTGGATTTGGTCCCTAGCTTTCCAAAAGTACACAGATGGTCTCTGTGGTTTGCACTTTGTAACGCGTTTAGTCACTAAATTCTTTGAAAAGTACATGGATGGTCCCTGTTGTTTGCACTTTGTAACGAATTTAGTCCCTAACTTGGACATGTTAAAACCTTTAGATTTGTTAGTTGCGGACCAAATGCGTTACCAAGTGCAAACCACGGGGATCGTTTGTGTACTTTTAGAAAGTCATGGACCAAATCCAAAATTTTGGTAAACCACAGGGACCATCCATGATTACTCAAATATATAATAAGACTATGGAACACAAACCGTTAGATCGTCAACTTTTTTCAGCAATTCTTTCTTTTCGCCTTCAAGTTATTGAATTTTCAGCCGACATTGCAAATTCGCACTCTTGATCCTGCTTATTTCATTTTTCATATCAGCATCCTGCAAACGTGATGCATTTTTAGCCGTTAGATCGCCCTCCAGTCTCGAAAGCTTTTCTTCTAATGCATCTCTTTCCCTTTTACAATCCTCAAATTCCGACATCTTGTTGTTAAACGACATCTTCTCAGCTTTAACCTTTTCGAAACTGTTGGAAACCGAATGAAGGGAAGCTTCTAAATTACTTTTTTCGTTCTTTAATTTTTCGACCATTTGCTTATAATCCAATACTTTGTCTTTTAAATTTGCAGCTTCTTCATTGAGTTGTTGATGTTCGTGTTCTGAACTAGTCAACAACTTTGACTTTCTCTCGTCTTCTGCGATCAGCTTCTTGTGGTTTTTTTTAACGACAGCAAGCTCGGCTGTTAGTTCTTGAATCTTACGTTCATATTCTTCACGAACAGTGTGAATATCGTTTTCTTTGAGAGGAGATTCTAAGTTTAATTTTTCAAAAGTCAGCGTTGACTTATGTTCATCAGGCCGAGAAATTTCATGTTTGTGACGTTCTACTTCTTTCTGGTTTCTTTCAGTCCCGGATGTTAGTTCGATCACTAAACACGAATATTGATCATACAATTCAGCGTTTCCTTTTGTCATATCTTCGTACGATTTCTGGGGAGTGTTGCATTCCTCAATGAGGTTTTCAGCAGATTCTTGCAATTTTTGCTTTTCAGATTCAGATTTCTCCAACTCGTCGTTGACCCGCGCTAGTTAAGAATGAATGTTATAAATGTGAAATTTACATATTAAATCAACAAAGCATATATAACCGAATAATAATTTTGACCCAGTTTTATTTTTGTTAAGCACATATAGTTAACTATGTGTAATACAAATTACAAAATATTTTTAAAAAATAGAAAATATACTCAGGTAGTTAATATTGTGTCACCTTCATTTTGGACATGTATCTCCTGATCGGCAGCAAGAGCAGCAACATCTGCAACCCAGTTTTATTTTTGTTACACACATATAGTTAATTATGCGTGATACAAAATATTTTAAAAATATGTAAAATATAATCAAGTAGCATTTAGACATGATAATATGAGGGAACAACTTTTAACAAGACCCAGTTTTAATTTTAGTAAACATATATTGTTAATACAAAATATTTAAAAAATATATAATAATATAGTCAAATAGTTAATAAAACATCACCTTCATTTTGGGGATGTATCTCCAGATCGAGATCGCCAATCGAGGATAAAGATAAATGTTCAACTTCCTTCATGAAAGATGCATTGTCCTCAGAGAATGAAGTGTTGTCATTCTCCACAGAGAAAGGGGCTGGAGTTCTTTGAACCGATAAAGGGGCTGGAGTTCCTTCAACCGATGTACAATGCGGGCAAATTGCAATCTGGAAAAAAATGGAAAAATGACTAACTAAATGGATTTACTCAAAATAAAATTATAAAAGTGTGAATTTCTAGATTACTTACATTAGCAGAAGTCAGCTGATCAAATTTTGATTCCCACTCACTTACAGATAACCTTTGTGAAGTATACTTCTGGATTAGGGGTATGTCAATTTGGTGAACTCCTGGTCGCAGCTTCTCTATACGTTCATATATAATGGTCTAAAAAGGTATTGAGAGTATTAAGAAAAAATAAAAAAACAATGTAAATTATACAAGTAAAAGTAAAACAATAAAAACAAGAAGCAGCAATACCTCCAAGACGGAAGCAGCACCGATGTAATGGTGTTGCTTTTCCCGAGTTGCACACCATTTTTTCACATCAGCAAGAGAAGTATGCAGTTGGTTCCATGTTGCTTTTGCCCAGTTGCAATTTTCACGCCAGTCAACATTTTCGACCACAGGCCAATAAACTTGGCGCAACTTCGTGGCATCCCTCGCACATAAGAGCACTTGCTCTACGAGAAAGTAGGACATCAACCCTTTAAAGTACTTCTTGCTGGCATCATCATCTATAGACATATCTTTCAATTTTTTCTTCAAATCTGCAAGTGTGGTGGGTTTGCTCGATGCTTTTGGGCATTGCACATATTCATGAATGCCGACACCCTTGTCTTCCATACCAATGATGTCGGCTACTTCTTTTGAACAAAAACTGAAATAGATCCCATTGGGCAGCTCAAACATCTTGTTTGAACTATTGTAATACTTTGATAAAACTTCAACGAGAGTTGCCGAAGACTCCCTTTTGTTAACTACCGATGAAAGATTACCAAAAACGGACTCTTTCATCAGCTTAACCTTTTCATCACTCAAACCCAAGTCGACTATTTTCTTTAGGTTGGAGTGGAGTCTAATGGGTTGTCTATCTTTTTCCAAAACGGTTTCCATCTCACCCTGTAAATTGCATTTTTATAAACAACATTTTTAATGATAAGGTAAAAGAGTAAAACTCTAAAGTTCAGTAAAAAATAAGTGAATATAATAAAAAACATGTAGACAGACACATTTTCTTTTGACATTTGCTCTCCAACAAAAATATTAAACAAAATAAACTCTAATTATCAAATATAAATTATGACAAATAAACTGTAATTATCGAACGTCATCATCATACTAACTCATCACTGGTGGTGTTTGCCAACTGATCGGAAAAGAAAACTGATTCAGATTATTCAATGTGAACAACAAAACACTCTCAACTTGATCAAAACAAACCCCAGTTAATAAACAAAGTAGTACACTACAAGTAAGAAGAAAACTAACCTGAAGCAAAACGATTTGATGAAGAATACTGTTGTAATCGTACAAGGAGAAAAAGGACAAGATTTATAGCGTCGGATGGAGTTCAGTGAAGGGAATTTTGGAACGGTCGAGTGAATACTGTAATCGTACAAGGAGAAAGGAAAAGATTTATAGCGACGGATGGAGTTCAGTGAAGGGAATTTTGGAACGGTCGAGTGAAGGGAAGGAATTTGGAGAGTTGGGTAATTTGAATTTGGAGCATTTTTTAACGGCGCCTTAATGATTATGTGCAAGAATCTAGGAATAAAAAAGTAATACATTTAAGATAAAATCTAATGGTAAACGGGTAATACATATCGGGTCAGGTTTTTACTAATCTCATACCCGAACCCGATTTTTTTTTTTATTTTTAAACTTTTTTTATTTTTAAACCTATGCCCGAACCCGAAATCCCGGCCCGTATGCTTCGGGTTTCAGGTTTTTCCGTCGGGTTTGGATTTTTCTGTCATCCCGGCCTGAATCAAGTGTTCAAGTCATTTTATAGTTAAATCATTTAGGAATATTGGATTTTAATAATCTCAACTGTTCGTCGTTCGTCGCCAACAGTCCCAACTTTAAAAATAACCACGGGCAGTCTTAACTTTTAGCATATTGGCCTCCAATGAACCCTGACTGACAGAAGTACAGAGCCCTAACGCCGTTAGTCTCCAGTCGCCGGAAAAAGTTTTTTGGCCGGAAAACTCAACATTTTCGTCTCGAACCTCTTTGTAACCTTATTATGGACCTTTGAGAACCTTTTTCTAGTAAAAGCCCCAATTATTAAAGTCGCCGGAGAACTTCTTTTTCACCGGAAAACTCAACTTTCTTGGCGGAAAACTCAACATTTTCATCTCAAACCTCTTTGTAACCTTAAATCGGACCTTTAGAAACCTTTTTCTACACAAAAACGGTTTTCCGGCAACCGGAGACTAACAACGTTAGGGTTCTGTTAGTTAGAGTCCATTGGTGGCCAATATGTCAATAGTTGAGACTGCCAATGGTTATTTTTGAACTTGGGATTGTTGGCGGCCAACGGCGAATAGTTGGGATTATTAAAATCCAATATTCCAATCATTTATTGTCTAAAACCCTAAATCCCAAATTGAAACCCTGATTCCCAAATCATCCTTAGGTCATCCGTAGTCATAAAGCCCCTTTGTGGGGCGTTATGCGACACGTGTCGTGCCACGTCACACGGGGCTTTATGAGGCGTTATATCAGTAGAGCCCGTAGTCATAAAGCCCCTACCCATCATTACCTAATTCTTAATTTCCAATTTTATTAATTAATTATAAAAACCTTGCTTATTTGTGATTGGTCCAATCTTTAAAAACCTCCCCCATACCGCCGCTATATATCTCGCGCCCTCCCCCCAAATTGCATTCATAGCGCCGAGAGTTTTGGTGTTTGGGGCGTTTTTCCGGCGCCATCTCCGGGCATAGCGCCCAACTACGGATCACCTTAGAACCCTAAGATCAAGTTTGTCGTTTCTCTTACCGTCATTGATCACATCAATATCATTATCGTAACGAGCGACTGCCACTAATTAGTTTCAAAATATGTTGTAACAAATGTATCATTAATCATACTTTTTTTATTTTTGAAAAATCTACAAAAATAATAAATATTGTTTGCACTTATTTACTATATCCTAAGGCCACTGGGGGCGGTGAGTTTTCTTCCGTGATGGGACAAAAATAACGAGTGATAAAAAAAATTACCATCGCCACCATACTTCTATCATGCGTGGAAGATGTTGATTTTGTATCACGCGTGATGAATTGATTTTGTGTGAGGAATTGTTGGTTGGGGGAAATTGTTGGGTGTGGTGGTGAGTGATGACCAATGCCACTAAAAAAGGTTATGAGCGATGGAAAAATGGTTGATGACATGGCGGAATTTGATTGGGTGCTTGTGAGTGATGAAATTCTATCACTAGTGACCACCCCCACCCCCCTAATGTTCAGCAAACATGTGTATAGTGCCATCTCGGTATGAGGGCAATCACCAAGTATGTAAGACCACCCGTAGTGGGGGTTTTTAGGCGTTTTATCCCCCAAAAAACGCCCCACAACGCCGAGGTGACCGCCGTCGTGGGCGGTTTTTTTTTTTTAAATGGTGGTTGGTGTTCTTTTTTCCATGTCATTGTTCATTCTTTTGGGCCAATCACTTTCCTGATGGTTTTTGTTTGGCCAATAAGATATTTTTATGATTTTTTTTATTTAATTCTATTAAACCCATTTTAACATAATATCCCACAATGTCCATATCCCCACTACACCCATTTTAGAAAAGAGCTCCATAACTCATTGCTGACTGGACTGCCACATCATAGTGGGAGCCTTTATTATTTTGTTCAATTTAGATAAGGTGTAAAACCATGAAACCAGACCGGAACCAAACCGTTAGTAACAGTTCGGTTTGGTTTGGTTTTAGTTTTCAACGTTCCCTAGCTGTAGGCCTGTAAATGAACCGAACAATATTACCATTGTAACAATATTATTGTCATATGTGACATATTTAACAACCGCATGTTGTAACATGTGCTAATATTTTGTTTAACAACCGAATGTTAAATTTTGTTAGACGTCAGTTATTATGTATTTTGTGGTGGAGATTTTGTAACAATATAAGTACCAAGTAATCCTCTTCTTCCTAAACTAATAAAAGAAGACATAATTGTCCACATGTCAATCTCTCAACTCCTAAATGATATTTATGTATTTTATTATTTTGAATTAAGGGTGGAGGGGTGGTCTCGGGGACTCAATCGAGGAGGGGAGTTTGCCGCGTGGGGAGGTGTTGCTAGCCATGTTTCGGTAAGTGTTTGAGTGTTTGGGCGGTGACTACTCACCGAGTGTTTGAGTAAGTGTTCTAGAAATAAGAAAATATGTATTAAAAAAAGAGTGGGTGTTTGACCATTGCTAGTGTTTGAGTGGAAAATAGGTAGTGGAATGGGGACTTGACATGACATGACATTATTAGCTAGGGAATAAGTTTACCACTCACCATTTGATGACCACTCCCTCCACCCTAATGTTTTCCCGCCTAAATGATACCCGTTAATGGTGATTTTAGTTGTTTAAAATACTGTTAAAATACGTATGGCATATTGTTTAAAGTTCTTAAATGAATTTTTTTTATGTTGTTAGAGTTTGTGTTTTCATAAAATTAATTAATTTCCTATTGTACTGGCTATTTTTCAAAGTGTTGATAAAACATTTGCTGGTTAGTTTTGTTCAAAGTGTTGTTAATGTATGTGTTGGTTAATTTTCAATATGTTGTATATACATGTGCTTGGTTAGGTTTCAAAGTGCTATGCTGGTTAGTTTTTTTAGTTTTTGTTAACACGTGTGCTGGTTAGTTTCTGGAGTGTTGATTACGAAGAAATCAAGATGAAACAAAAGAATTTTATGGGAAAAATATTTATTTAATTTTATGAAAGATTTTATTCAGATTGTTTCATCCCTTTATTTCGCAAACAGTTGGGGCTTATAAACAAATCTTAACCGTCAATTTTGATTCTGTATGGCTAGGATCTATTCTCATGATTTTTATACAAAACTTAGACCATGTGTAGTGGTAGTAGGTTATAATGCCCTCACCATGGGGTATTATCCGACACGTGGCGTCCTAGTCAGCAATGGGGCATTATTGCAAAAGTGGTGTAGTGGGCATCAGTGTTTTAAAAACCGGTAAATACCGGCCGGTTATACCGGTTTTACCGTTTTCAGATGTAAATCCGGTACGAAACACCCCGGTAAATAAGTGAAACGACATAAGGTTTGTACAGGCGGTAAAATCCGGTATACCGGTTTGAAACGTAATACCGGTACCGGCACAAGGTTATTTTAGTTTTGGTTGTTACTTATTTTATTATATATGTTACTTATCTTATGTAATTTTATATATTATAATTATTCGTAACTAAAACTACTTATTTAATATTGTATGAAACGAAAATAGTTATCCTCTAGTTGATAAGGATAGCGATAATAGTGAATTTCATCTTTTATGCGATCATGAACTTGATCTATTAACACTCAAATGGCTTAAACATATTGTACACTTTCATTTAAAAAAATTTGTTAGAAAATTGAATGATTTTCAATTATCTTTTGGATTATTTTTTTTATTATGGATTAGCTTTTGAATTTTATTTTAATATCTAATCATGTATTTTTGGATTAACTTTTGAGTTGATGTTGTAATTTATGAAATTATACAGTTAACTAGTCAATCCGGTTGAACCACTCGGTACAACCTGGTTCAACCGGTTAAACCATTTTTTAGCCTAATCCGGTTTAATTTAAAAACCGGTTTTTAAAACATTGGTGGGCATAATGTCTTATAAGGCCCCCTTCCAATTATTAAAAAAAAAAAAGGAAAGTAGTTGCTGCAGGTCAAAGTCCTCCTCATTGGCTAGTCAAAGTCCACCTCACACTCCATTGGCCACATCCATTTTCCTTCCAACCCAATTCAGCGTTATAATTAAAACGCTGGCTTGCAAATTTTCAAAAAAAAAAAAAAAAAAACGCCTCATAACGCCTAGTGTAGTGGGGGAGGGGGCGTTTTGGGGCGTTTTTTTTTAATTTTTTTTTTAAATCACGCCCCACTACGGATGGTCTTAGTTTGTACAAGTAGTATGGAAAATGCACAATGAAGTTGTTTTTTCAAAACAAAACGTAGAAGTATTACAGATTTTGAAAGACATGAAGGCAATAGGGTTGCTCTAGGTTAAAAATCAAGCAAAATTCTCCACCTTAGATTGAGTTAATTGGTGTAGTTTCGATTATGGCTAAAATAATTTCTTCTGTCTTTCTAGCATCTCGCTAGTGTTTTTAAAATATTATATATATATACAGGGTAAGGTTCATTCGATAACCACCTTTATTGCGAGAACCATTGTGAACACAACCTAAAATAGCTGAAAAAACCCAAAAAAACCTACCCCCACCCCCCTAAAAAAAAAAAAAAAAAAAAAAAAAAAAAAACTAAACACCCCCCCCCCCACTTTGGGCCTCATGAATTTTTAAGTAACCAATAATCTACTCCTTTTTCGATTCCATATCCAATAATTGCTTCTTGGTGATTCAACCTTGTTCCAGCTTTGCCTCTAAAAATGCCCATTTGGACGATGAAAAACTGTTAGATTTTCCAAAATGAAAACCTCCCAAGTTTCAAATAAGAAGTTACCCCACTGTGAGCTTTAAATCTAATCCACTAACTTCAATACCTACAGCAACAGGTTGTCTTGCAACCGCACGTTTTATGGCCAACTCGTCATTAACCCTAACCCTGCAAAAGCCGTCGATGGTGGCTGCTTTTTCACCCTGCACAACAGAAACATAATGCATTGGGGTATCATTATAACAATGTACCAAAGATAGAGTCACATACACACCCTACTCGCGTTACACACTCCGACAGTACTGGTGTATGGGTAGTCCTTATCGGTACCTACCCCCCATTCAACACGATAAAGAGATATGCGTCCTTAAGAGAACCCATTGTGCATCCGGAATTGAAGACCTCGTCACAATCGATCAACTCTTGCTCAGATAAGGTTGTTAGTATGCCGGTTTCCATGTGGTGCAGCGTCTCGATTGTCGCTACTGCCGCAAATGCCCAACAGGTGGCTATTAACACAAATGACCAAATACAACCAGATTAACAAGAATCTCATGTGTCCGGTTATATATAGCTAACTAACGGAAACATGAACTTGACTAAGAGGAAAATATATTTATCAATATTTATTATAATACCTAAAAAGATACATCAACAAAATTCCACTACGATAACGATTTAACGTAAACCCACGCGTTACAGGATACATACATATTTTGCATATTTGAACAAAACCTATTACCCCCCCCCCAAATTATCAACAGAAAAGTGGATTTCTTTCTGTTTAAAATCGACACGTGGATTCGGTTAAATTAAAAACCCTACCCCTACTAAGGAGGTTGTAGGGAGGTTCTACAAGTCTATGATCCTGAATATTAATCCAACAGAAGATCACTATATATGATACCTGTCGGAAATTTCGAATTAAGAGGATTCCTTTGAGTGCAAGGCAAGGAACCAAGGAGTAGATAATTATTAGAATATTTAAACATGATTAGGTTTAATTATTTAGTGATAATTATCTTGTCCAGTTTAATAGGTTTTATTGGCGATCAATCCTATTTGATGTCTAATAGTATAGGTTAGATATAGATACCATGGTGTGTGTATTAAGGGGGTGTTTGGTGTTGCGTTTTCAAAATAGATTATACGTTTTCAAAATATATTTTGCGTTTTCAAAAAATGCGTTTTGAAAAAGCATGTAGGTACATGCTTCTCAAAAAATGTGTTTTGGAGGCAGATAATCACTTTTTCATCCAAACACTTTTTTAGATTATTTATGTTTTACAAACGCAATAATCAAATAATCACTTTAAAACGTAATCCCAAACACCCTCTAAGGATTGTATGATTCAAGTTTTGAGATAGTTTCTTGAATTAATAAAATGATTTGTGTTTAACCAAGTTCGTGTTTTCCGATCACTATTCTGATTTGGTACCAATTAACCTCAATTGGTATCAGAGCGTCCCTGGGATTGTCCATTCAGCAACCTACGAACCAAGTGGTTGGGACCGATTTAGCTTGCTGCAACGAGAAAGGTTGTCGCTAGCGTGGAATTAATCGAAGTTGTAGTCAAGGCGGTTCTTTGAACCGAGAGAGATCCGAGCGGAGTTTAATCGAAGAACAAGACAGGAAGACCAACGACGTGTTAGGTTGTTACGCGCACTGTTGTTGTTTCTATTTGTTCGATCGGAGAAAAGGGTCGGCCGAAAAACCGAGCAACGGATAACGCGTGAACTGGTGGTGTTGTTCTGGTCAACAAGCATGACTTAAAGGGACGGTAGGGTTCTTAATTGATAATGAGAATTGGTTATGGCACGCAAGACTCGGTCACCTAAACTCCGAGTTCATGAAACACGTACTCATCGACTGAAAAGGTGTATATATATACGTATACGTATACACAAAAGATAAAGAAAACGTTCATGACAACGAACGGCTTTTCGGCAAATAAACATGAATAATATTAAAGATATTATTCTCAACAACCCGTCAAACATAGAAAATATATTTATGATGATTAAAATATAAGTATATTCACAAAAGAAAAATAATATATTTAATCTTTTTTTAAATAAAACTATCAGCTAATTCGTTTATAGAATTTCCTGTATTTAAGTTTACCAGGATATTCCAGGTTATAACCATGGAAACTCAATAAAGAAAAATAAATGTAGTTAATAATAAAATCACAAGTTATTCAAGTGGTATGGTTATAAATAACCTTGAAGCGTGTATATAAATGTAATACACATTATATATTGTTAGTGTGTTTTACTTTCTCATTATATCTCTATAATCAGTCAAGTTATTTTAGTGTGTGAAGTGCGTAACTATAGAGACACCACAAAATATCAAATTTCATTAAACAAAGAATCCTAAAGTGTTGCATGTATTATTTTCTGAGATCTTGAAGTGTTATTAACCGGTTCTTAGGAATGGTAATCTAAAGATGGTATCAAATTTTAGTTTTAAGAAATGTTTTAATCTAAAGATTGTTTTGTTAATCTTGCTCAAATTACATAACAGCGGCAAGATTAATTGGGTTTTCCAAGGAGTTAACTTCAAACCTTAATAATTACATAATATAACATAATAAAAGATTAAACTTCGGACATATTATTAACTTAATTACAATCATCATCTTATAACATTATCTACTTTTTAATCTTTTCTTCAACAGGATCCGAAGCTGTGAAGAATCATGATGCTGCAATCTGTACTAAACAATTGGAAGATGGAGAGGGGAAGTATCAGTATGGATTCGACCCGTGGGATATCGAATCCCATCCGGTGCTAAAGGATATGAAGTTCCACCGGGTAATATTGTACATGCCCGGGTGTACCAAGGAAAAGTTTGAGTAATTCTTTCAGGAGTGGCGTAAAGTTATCACAGAAGTGGAAGAGAAAGTGAATGGTCAAATTCACGGGTTTGACCGCAAAACCCCCCCTTCATCTGAGCTGGGGGCTTGAAGAGCTTGCAGCGTGCAAAGGATTGGTATGTGATCATTTAGTTAAAAAAAGTAAATAAAGTAAAGATAAAAATTTTAAACGGTATTAGAACTACCTCACTATTGAATTTCAAGATCTTATCCTCATTTAAAGCTTAGAAAAACATCGTCTGCAAACTTTATCACCAAACAATGATCTCGACATCTCTATGATCATCTTTATCTTCTCATGTTTATTTAGCATAAACTTCCAAGCCTAGATTAACAAAGTTCAAGTTGTTAAAAACCAAATTAACATCAAGTACCAAGTTGTTGCTAAAAAACAACTATTACAGTGCAAAAGAGGACGGAAAAATGTCCAAGAATTTGTGAAACACAAAATCAGCTTGCTTAGCTTAATATTATAAAAACGTGTTTGTGAAACATACAAAAAGAACTATTATCTTCATGTGTGTCGTCAATTAAGGGTATAAACAAGTCCAAAGGCTCGAGAGCTACTCCTGATCGGCTCGGTTAAAAGCTTGATCGAGTCGATCCTTAACGAGCTCTCTCTCGAGCCTTAAATAGAGCTCGTTTAGTTATCAAACCCGACCTGAAATACAAAGCTCGTTAGGCTCGAAGCTTAAACGAGCCCAAACAAAATTTTAGTTTTTTTACATGTAATATAATAATAATGATGATAACATTGGCGAGCAGAGCTCGAACCGAGCTTTGACTCATTTAAGCGATGTTGAAGCAAGCTCGAGCTCGAGCCGAGCTTTTAGCTCGTTTGAGGTTGTTCTCAAAATAGCTCGAGCTTCGGGTTTTACTCCCGAACCGAGCTCGAGCTCGAGCTTCATAAAAACATAGCCAGCCGAGCTCGAGCCTAGTCAAGTCCAACCCGGCTTGTTTACACCCCTAGACTGTGTCAATAGACAAACAAAAGACGACTACTACTACTAAAAATAATAATTACAACAGATTACGGTTGATACTTGATTCTTAAGTAAAATACTCGTACCTGAAATTCGTACAGATTGACAACGTTGCCGGAAAAAATATTAAACATAGAAAGAGTGATAGGAGAGAGTAAAGAGTGTGGCTGGACGAAACAATGAATCAAGGAGTTAATTTATGGGCATAAAGAATCAGGCATGCTAGTATTGTCTTTTCAAATGCAGAGGGGGAAGAATAGTTTGACTGTCCTACTCCAATCAAGGATCAACACATATACATATGTATACATAATTTTTTTTCTTTTGTTTGAATTTACATTGTGGGATAGAAAATTCAGTCGGTATTGGGTCGGTCTCTTATGCTAGAGAATTCGGTCGGTATTGGTATGTTCATTGCGGTATCGGTACTACTGACACTTGATATAACAACTGAAAGAGAAAACCAAAAAAATAAAGTCGTGATATGATACGCTGAAAAGGATATTAACACGTGTTTTACAACGCTCAGAATTCTTAAAAACGTGTGCATTTTCAGGTTTCGATAGTACCGATACCATTATTAGTTTAGTTCGTCAAATATTGATATGATACTAGTGACACTCACTATAGGGTAAAAACATATATATTTTTTTAAATGCAAGTATGTTTTTAAAAATTAAATAGGAGAATGTCAATAAAAGAAAGTAAACACAAAGTAATATTCAATCTTTTTTTAAAAGTCAATGAACTCATTTTATAGTTTTATAATATCAAATTTATATTTATATAACTCTAATTTGCAACATAAAAGGGCATTAGATGGTTGTAAGGTGTGCTTATTGTGTAGTATGTGCATTGAATTTAGAGTATGGTGGTTTTAAAGAAGTTACTAACTATTAAAAGTTATTGATGTATTTCATTCGTATCATGTATAGGTGACAATTTTGACCCGTTTACTAACTATTAATTAAAAGTTAATGTTTAACGTATTGTCCGTTTACCTACCTATGAAAGAATTGCTTTAAATTCTTTCCCCAGTCAAACAGAAATAAAATAATTATTTATGGCTGTGAAAATGGGTCACTAGGTTTTGTTTGCAATGCAGGAAATTATTTATGATTGTGAAAATGGGTCAATGGGATATTTCTGTGGGCATCTTGAATGGTTGACTTGGGTAGTAAAGTCACAAAATACTCCTGTGAAAGTAAACGAAACCAGAACTGTCCCACCCCGAACCAACGGACCAGACCGACCCGAGTCTAGTCCAGTTTTCAGCCATAGCAACCCCAATATGATGTTTGTGTGTGTAACTTCCATATGTTTTCATATCCATGTGAAGTATTTTTATTAATTTCTAAATCTAAAACTAAATATAACTATACCAAACCGTTTTAAACAAGAAAAACAATATATTTTTTTTAATAATAATATTTGACATGTTAGTGTTTATGTCGGATAGATGGTTTTGGTACTGCAATCGAAGGTTTAGGGAACCGAAATAAATGGGTTTTGATACTGATGTTTTTGATTTAGGGTATACGGGTTTGTGATGAGTTTTATCTATTTTGGTCAGCGATTGGACTCTCGTTTGTGTTTACATTTTTATTTACTCGTTTGATTTCTTTTTGTCTGTGTAAAATAGTTTTTATGGCGTTCCTCCGTACATTGTTTTAGGAAATTTGTAATGTGTTGCATAACCCCAACCCATAAGACTGTCCAGTTTCTCATCCAAACAAAATTAAAGTTAACGTCTTACTCGAATGTTGCCACCATGGGTCTTTAAAATTTGCGATCATGCCAACGCAACAACTAATATATAACATCGATGATTTCCAGGGCCATCACCAACAAACATGCATACAAAAGATTACATCTGAAAACCGAACCACCGGCCCCTATTTGTTTTTTAAAATTAACTATTATTCACAAAGGCACACCCTCAAAAACAAGGGCAGCCAAAACAAACACTACAAACCCGATTACAAAACAGAAAACGACATCCAATCTTCCCAAGTGATATCTCTACATTTAGATCTATTTCTATACCAAAGAAAACCTAGCGATTTGATATCATGAACAATACTAGCGGCCGAACGCAACTTATTGGAGAATCTTCTATTATTTCTAGCTAACCAAATGCACCACCAACCAACCATAATGATACCTTTAAGGATAATCTTAGCTTTGGCACCCAACCCGGAGAATTCATGGACTTCAAGCAAATCTTTTAACGAGAAGGCGGAGATAGGGCTGATGTTACACCATTTACTAATAAGAAACCAAACCTCTGAGGCCACGATACACGAACGAAAGAGGTGGTCCGCAGATTCAAGCCCATCATTGCACAAGATACATCTCTCGTCCCCATTAAAACAATTCCGCTTGGAAAGAGCATCCAACGTAGCGATCCTTCCCATTTGAGCACGCCAAACCAGGATGTTCACCTTTTTCGGAACCCATTTCGACCATTTTAAAACAAAATTGTTGCTGAAATCAGTTGCACTCTTGAGAAAACCTTTAACCGCCCTTACCGAGAACACTTTATCATTACCACCGATCCACTCCCACCTATCGCCGGTCCCAGGAAGATTAACCGAATCCAGGAGCCCAATAAAAGCATTCCATTCTCTCCTTTCATCCTCCGAAGCCGGGTTACGGGACCATCCCCACTTCCCATAAAAAGCTGGTAAAGAGCTGTCGAAGCGAGAAGCAATAAGGCAACACTTGTCCGATTCCAGCCTGAAAAGAGCTGGGAACCGGTCCTTCAACGGCTCGTTGCAGGCCCACGGATCTAACCAAAATCTGATTGAATCCCCGTTACCTGCCACACCTTTGAAATTATGTAATAACTTAATTCCTCCCACCTTAGTAGTTGAAATCACCGACATAATACCTTTCCACACACCTGCAATGTTTTTGTTCAACGGAACCAAGGACCAATTCCTTTTAGAACAGTGAATGGAGTCAACCACCTTTTTCCAAAGCGCGTTATTTTCGTTACGGTATCTCCACACCCACTTACTTAACAAAGCAATGTTAATATCTTTACCCACTTACTTAACAAAGCAATGTTAATATCTTTAAGGTCAGTAAGCCCAATCCCTCCCCTATCAATCGGAGCCGAGGCACGGATCCATGCGACCCAATGAAGCTTTCTATCCGAACAACCACCTCCCCATAGAAATTTCTTTATAATAGAATGTACTTTATTTATAATTGAGTTTAAACAGAGAAAAATAATAGTTGGGCAAATTTTCAAGGACCGATTTTATGAGAGTAACACGACCACCGATAGACAATAAGGAAGCCTTCCACACAATTTCGCCAACTAAAAACACATACAAAACACATGTTTGTCACCAAAAATCCCCCTCCCCCAACATCTAACTGGCCCTATTAGTTTCACAAACTGGCCCTTCACATGGTATGAGGGCTAGCCCCTGTGGGATCCAAGGGCAGCGCCCCAGACCCCTACCTTAATCTGAAAATGACATACATGACTCAGAAAGCATTCATACCAATTAGGAAATCCAAAATCTACCTCCAACAGTCTCAAAAAAGTGTTTATTATGATGCTTTCAAGTATCAATAACCTTGCATCATTCTTACTAGTCCTGATTACACCTGTTATTAAAATCTTAAAACTGAAACATCCTCCTTAAAAAATCAATGTCATAAATGACTGTTGTGAATGCTTTTGAAATATGTCTCATCTTTGTACTTGGCGTATAAAGGAAGCTCAAGTGCATTCTCCGCAATTTTACCGTCTTCATGTATTTTTGCGATGAGGCTTTCCAGTGATGGGAAGTTGGCCTGTCATCAATGCATTATTCATAAAACATAAGGACCAACACAGCTTTCTATAAATTTCCAAATCTAAAATTAATTATATAATATAGTTTTTGTAGCTATAAACTTTATAGTGTAACCGAGTCGAGTCGAAACTCGTCTAAACTCGAGCTCTGCTCGTTTAACTAGTTTTGAACATTGTTTCTAAAGATCAAGATTGGCTCAGGAAGTAGTTGTTTATATTTGGCTTGTTTATTATTTATTAAGAAATTTACATACATTTACAGTTATTTTTATATATATTTATAACTATAATTTTTATATACAACATAATACATATTATTTAGTTATTTTGATCATAAATTTATGTATACTAATTATTATCACGTGTAGATCACACAAACATATTTAACACATTTAAATAAAATTATATATATATATATATATATGTGGTAGGCTCATTTAGGTGCGCAAGCCTACTTGAGCTCAATAAGTGAAGCTGGGGCTCGTTTATTAAACAAGCTTATTTTTAGGCCTGAGCCCGTTTAAGCTTAGCTCAATACAAGCTTTTAGGGAGCCGAACTCGAGTAGCTCACGAGTGGCTTGGCTCCTTTTTAGGCCTGAGCCTGTTTAAACTTCAAAGTTTTGGACAATAAGAATTCCTGGTCAACGCAACCCAAACACAAAATTTACCCATTTTGACCCATTACCCGAACTCACAAAAATACCTTTTTGCCACCTCTAAAAAAGACAAAATCAGTTTTTATTAGGGTATAACAACCAAGCAGAACCTTGACTACTTTGTATTTCAAAGAACTGAGAGAACAAAAGTGATTAATAAAGCATACCTCGGGTCGAATATAGCCAACAATAACAAGATGTAACTCCTCTCCATAGAAATCCTCATCAAACTTATGAAGCAACCATGGTTCCTGAAATTAGAAAGAGAAAAGATGAAGAAAACATAAGTTGGAAAATGATGATATGAAGCCTAAAGTAGGTTCAAAAAGATTATACTCACTATGGTCTTTTCGGTGTTATCAAAGTACGGGTTCCAACCAATGCTCATAACCATCTTGTAAAAACCCCGGGTTGATAATTTGGCCCAACCAAAATAAACGCCCGCAGGATGTTCTGAGAGGACGGATGCATACCCTTCCACTGATAAATTAGCTATAACAATAAAGTAAAAAAATGATAGAATTAGTATGATTAATATTTTTCAACCACTAGCACCTTTAAATTGTTGAAGATTTCAAATTTTGTTTATTTACATAGGAATTATTTGCAATTTATCTAAAGGTCCAGTTTTATATTCATCACGCCTATACAAACCGAGCCAAGGCTTGATCTTTTGGTGAGTACTTATTGACTGATACAAGGAAGTGAACAGAAACTCAATTGAACTAAAAGTAGGCCTGTAAATGAACCAAACGTTCATGAATTGTTCGTGAACTTGTTCGGCGGGAAGTTCGTTTATGCTTGTTTATTATTAATTAAATAAAGAGTTAATTGCCCGGTTGGTCCCTGTGGTTTCATGTTTTTTCACGTTTAGTCCCCACCTTTTGGAAATAGCAGGTATGCTCCCTATGGTTTGTCATTTTGTTACTCGGATAGTCCCCTGACCTTTTGGAAACAAGCGCACTGCTTTTCGTAACCCGAGGCACGAAGAATTATTTAAGTTTTTATATATTTCCTTTAGGGTTCTAGCATCATTTACCAAATATTTAGAGATAGGCAAGCTTTATATATATTTAACTATAGAAATTACATACATGTACAACCTGAAAAGCACGATGTACAACAACATGTTGCATAAAAATATGGAAAAAATACATGAGGCGCACCTCAGGGTCAACCTTTTGCCAAAAAACCGTGCCTCAGGTGCGCACTTTATGCTACCAAAAACGCAGGGGCTTGAGCCTTGTTGCGCGTAGGGGCACTTTATTAAACCAAGGTAATCATGCTGCTTAAAGCAACAACTTAAGCTTTAACAATAATATGATTTAGAAAGCAAAACGACGTAAACAAACCGCCTGCTCACAATAACAGAAGGCTACCTGTATTTACAAGTGTTCCATCCAAGTCAAGGATTACACATGAAACCAGTTTCCTTATAGAATTCATCATCCAGTTTGTCAGGACCAGAAGCGGATTTCAGGCTCAAAATTACTAAATTCTGCGATAACAATACAGATTGGCTTAGACAAAATTAGGGCTGCAAACGAACCAAACGTTCGGCGAACAGTTCGTGAACCGTTCGGCGGGAAGTTCGTTTGTGTTCGTTCGTTTATTAAACAAACGAACACGAACAAGAAATTTCGTTCGTTTAGTTATACGAACAAACATGAACAGAGGTTACGTTCGTTTGTTTATGTTCGTGAACGTGTTCGTTTGTGTTCGATAGATCATTAGTGTTTTTAGTTTTCATATTTATTTAAATACTTCAAAATTCCGACAAATTTAATATTTAATAAGTGTCAATGTATTATATATTTTGTTCATGAACGATTATTTGTGTTCGTTTATTTCCATTTGAGTTCATGAACATTAGTTTATGCTCATTTGTGTTCGTCAACGTTTATTTTTGTTCGTTGCCTAAAATTAACAAACAAACGCAAACGAACACGAACAAGTTCATTTCCTTAACAAACGAACACGGACATAAAATCTCGTTCGATAAGTGTTCGTGGACGTTTCGCAAACACATATATTTTCTAACAAATGGACACGAACGTTCAGTTCGTTTGCAGCCCTAGACAAAATTCATCCATGCATTTTATCAAACATCTAATGTTCATGATATATAGTAAGATGCTCTACAAAATTAATTTGAACTTATGCGTGGACAAATTTCATTCAGGCATTTTATCAAACATCTTATCTACATGATATCTGGTACTATGATTATGCTATAACTTAAACCAATCGAGCAAAAACTTTGAAATAATAATAAAAAAACAAGCTCAGTAGACAAAATAACTCACGAATCATGATTGAAGATGATTTTGCCCTAATTAAAAAAAAAAATATGTTAACAAAATCAATTAGAGATCAAAAGCAAGAACATATGCAAATTGCAGCAAGAAAAGATCGATTGGTAGCCATACGAAATCGAGCAAACTGAAATCATATAACTGAACAAACAAAAATCGAGCAGAATCGAAGAGAAAAAGAACCTTAATCGAGCAGGATTGAAGAGGAAGAATGCCGTTAAGATTAAAGAACCTGTTTTATCAACCCAGATCAGTGGACAAATTTAAAATATACCCCATATTATAACCCAATTTGACCCCTTGGGTCAGGATTGCCCCATAAATTGGACTAATGAAACCAATCTTTTAAAAACCGGTAAATACCGGCCGGTTATACCGGTATTACCGTTTTCAAATGTTAATCCGGTACGAAACACCCCGGTAAATAAGTGAAACGGCATAAGGTTTGTACCGGCGGTAAAATCCGGTATACCGGTTTGAAACGTAATACCGGTACCGGCCCAGGGTTATTTTAGTTTGGGTTGTTACTTATTTTTATTATATATGTTACTTATCTTACGCAATTTTTATATATTATGATTATTCGAAACTAAAAGTTCCTATTTAATATTGTATGAAACGAAAATAGTTATCCTCTAGTTGATAAGAATGGCGATAATAGTGAATTTTATCTTTTATGCGAGCGTAAACTTGATGTATTCAACACTCAAATGCCTTAAATTGAATGATTTTCGAATATGTTTTGGATTATTTTTTATTATGGATTTACCTTTGGATCATCTTTTAATATGTAATCATGCATTTTTGGATTAACTTCTGAGTTGATATTGTAATTTATGCAATTATAGAGTTAGCTAGTCAACCCGGTTGAACCGCTCGGTATAACCTAATTCAACTGGTTGAACCATTTTTTAGCCTAATCCGGTTTAATTTATAAACCGATTTTTAAAACATTGAATGAAACAAAGTTATATCGTTTTCTTGGATAAAGCGTCTGTAAAGTTTTGCCACCGACCAACTTCTCTTCTTTGTCCTATTCTATTTTTGTGGCCACCGAAAACTTTAAACCCAATAAAAGCAATTTGTTTTCCCTTTTTAGAGTCCATTTGGTGTATTGTTATTTTATGGGCCTAAGCCTGTTATGGCTCATGTATTTGTTTCTTGGCTTTGTGAAACCAATTGGTGTTTCAACTAGGGACATATGAACTGTGATCCAGTTTATCACATACATCTATACAAGTGTTTGGTGAAATATTTTACTTTATTTTTTCAATTTATTTATATATGTGTTATAAATCGTTTTCTTTTTCAAGCAATCTTGGATGTGAGGTACTGGGTTTAAATTTAATATTTAATTATATTTTTTTTTTGACTTTATTTATATATGTGTTGTAAATCCTTTTCCTTTTTTAGTAGTGATGGATGTGAGGGATAAGGTTTAAATCTTACTTAAGGTACTAGGTTTAAATTTTATAAACTTAGTTGATAATAAAAAATGAAAGTAAAAAATTAAATATTTGCTTCCCTTTTGCTACAGATTTGTTATATGTTGGTAGTATTTACGATAAAATAGATAAAATTAAAAAAAAGGCTAAATAAAACCGATCAAAAGTTATTTGGAAATGTATCTTAATGCTTATTAGTTATAACTTTTTAAGTTGTTCTTATTTTGTACACTGTTTGTACATTTGATGCACGCTTTCGTGCTTTATTTTGTACATTTCCTACGTATGAATCGTATTGCATATAATACATTTTGACTTGACGATATAAATTTAAGTTAGTCGAGTCACATATAATACGTTATCATTATACGGTATAAGATTTACTTTACGTTTTGATCTAATCGTAATACTATATAGGTAACACCGAATTCAATTGAAACGTTTTCATATGGTTATTTAAAAAAAAAATCGAACAAAACGCTCGGACTAATCTGTTCAACATTTGCGATGTACCCGCGTCGCAACGCGCGCGGGACTTATTACTAGTATTTACTAGTAGGGTGCCTGCGCGATACGGCGGGGGCGACACTTTGGATTGCGGCACTCGTGTCTGGTAGTTTTATTATTCGTATAATATTTATGGTAACAATATTGGGGTGGATATATGTCATTAGTGTTACACATATGTAAAGTTTTGTTTTTTATAAAAAGTAATAATCAAAAGACAAAAAAATATTGTTTTTTTATAAAAATTAATAATCAAAGGACAAAAAATAAAAGATAAGTTGTTATAATTGTAAAGTATGTTTATTTTATTGGTTAAATTATAAAGTATAATTTTATTCTTTAAAGTTCATAACTTTTTTTAAATATCCACATAATACTCATCCAATAAACTTTAAGTTTAAAATTTTCATTTTTATAAAAATAAAAAACATTATTTGACTCGTAAGTACGTTTTAGAGCTTTAACTTAAATTGTTAAATTTCGGTTTTTAGCAGATATAAAAAATTTACATTTTATCAAATTTCAAGAACTGTTTTTATAAAAAAAATAGGATGTTAAAAGTTTATATCTTTATTTACTTTATATCATACTAAGTTCACTACTTTTAACTTATAATCCCTAAAAATATGCAACACAATCTACTATATATCTAGTCAAGTTAGTAAAGAATTATTTTGAAACTAACTAATATATTCTAGAACAATATAGTTGAACTTATAATTCCTAAAAATTTGCAACACAATTTAGTATTTATCTAGTAAAGATTGTAAATTTCTGGAGTATTTTATTTATATTACTTGTTACAAAAAATGTTTATAAAATAATTATTTTTTAATAAAAACAAAATGTTTTGTTAATAAATAAAGTAAAAAATTGTTTTACACATGTAAAGTTTCGTTTTTTTCTAAAAGATGATAATCAAATGACAAAAAATAAAAGTTGTTATAATTGTAAAGTAAGTTTATTTTGTTGGTTAAATGTTAAAGTTTATAATTTTATTTTTTAAAGTTCATAACTTTTTTTAAATATCCATATGGTACTCATCCAATAAACTTTAAGTTTAAAATTTTTGGTTTTAAAATAATAAAAAATAGTAGTTGACTCGTAAGTACGTTTTACACCTTTAATTGTTAAATTTCGTTTTTATTTATATATATAAATTATATTTATATAAAATTTGAAAAACAGTTTTTGTAAAAAATAGGATGTTAAAAGTTTATATCTTTATTAACTTTATATCATAGTAAGTTTCTTTTTTTTGTTTAGCTTTAAAGTTTATTACTTTATTTTTTTTAATTAAGATATAAAAATTATTATATTAATATCCAAGAATAACTGCAATATTTTATAATTTCAGCTTGACTATATCTAACTGCAGTATCTGTTTATTGCAACTTTAGGATATTAACTTATATAAATTTAGTTGACTTGTAAATTTAGGATACTAACTTTATTTTGAATTTTATTAATATGGTCAATAACTGCATAATATTAACATCAAAAATAAAGTTCAAATATAAAATAAAATTTATTCATACGTCTAGATCAAACGTAACAGCTGAAAATGAAAAAAAAAACATAAAAACACTTGATAAATTTCATATTAGACTGCATGAAATCTGTTCCGCTTCTGAATTGACACTCGAGGTATTTTTAATCGGGTTTTCTGGTTTGTGCTTGAATCAGCAGTAACTTCTAATTCCTCTTCTCTGTCATTGTCCCCAGAATCGTCTAAATTAATAATCTCACTCCATTTCCATTCAGAGAGCCTCTTGGATCTCTTCCTTTGAGTCTCAAACTTTCGATCCTTAAAAATGACAAAAATTGAATACAAAAGTTAAAAAAAAGATTAACTAAACCTTAAAATTACCTCTCCACTAAATTCACGTTAAAGATTAGCCTTGTATGGACTAACATTGCACTATAAGAAATAATATTAACACTTTTATCACCATCATCTTGCAATAAAACACACATATAATAACATAACGAACATGTTAATATGAAAGATATACGCAAAAATAATAATACTTAAAAACCAGCAAAATCAATACCTTAGAAGCTTGTTCGACAAATGGGTTGTTTAAATTGGCATGTTCATCATGGAACTAAATCTAAAAAATCAAATAAGTTAATATTCACATAAAAGTAAATAAAAGAAAACAATTATTCACTACTGCGATATAACAAAACTGACCTTAGAATTTTAAATCTCGTATGCTTGGTTTTTCGCAATAATTGAATTCGGAACGGAATCCATTTTTTAAATTTGTTTAGCAATAGATATAGGGGTGTCCTACTATGTATTTATAGTAGTAACTATAGAAGTACATTAGGGTTTAATTTTAGATTTGACAATCCTTTATTTAGGAAGTTAGTTGTAGTTAGTTTTAAGTTTTTATAAGATATATCTAAGTACAGATATTAGGCAGTTTTAATAAAATAAAATGTGACACATATTATCTTCATTTTATGTGACTGACGGTACTTTATATTCTTTTTGTTTTTGTTTGCATAGATGGAGCCTATTTTGTAGATTAGGCGCTTTAGATCACAAGTATTAATTACTTGTACATTAAAGCATTATCGACTTGTACCTTTTAATCCGTGCGTCAATATTGAACAAGACAACGACCGAAACGTTGACAAAAATATGTAGGTCGTCATGCTATCTTTGGATTTTTTTAAACAATATAGTTTATAAGATATGTCAAGAATACGTAAAAAAAAATTATAAGTTTGTTGTGCATGGGTGAATTATAGCTAATTATCTATAATTTTGTTAAAACCTTAGGGATTTAAGTGTAATAAGTTTAGGGGGCTAAAAAATAAATAGTGTTTAAAAGACTAAACTACCCTCATTTTAGGGGTCTTTCTATAAATAAAGTGGGGAAAAAGTTCTTATTTTTTGGGTATCTTAAAGTACCTCTCTCTCATGCATTATTATAGTATAGATTTAACTTAAATTGTTAAATTTCGGTTTTTAGCAAATATAAAAAATTTATAATTTTATCAAATTTCAAGAACTGTTTTTATAAAAAAAAAATAGGATGTTAAAAGTTTATATCTTTATTTACTTTATATCATACTAAGTTCAAATTTTTAGTTTCTAACTATTAACTTATAATCCCTAAAAATATGCAACACAATCTGCTATATATCTAGTCAAGTTAGTAAAGAATTATTTTAAAACTAACTAATATATTCTAGAACAATATAGTCGAACTTATAATTCCTAAAAATTTGCAACACAATTTAGTATTTATCTTGTAAAGATTGTAAATTTCTGAAGTATTTTATTTATATTACTTGTTACAAAAAATGTTCATAAAATAATTATTTTTTTATAAAAACAAAATGTTTTGTTAATAAATAAAGTAAAAAATTGTTTTACACATGTAAAGTTTCGTTTTTTTTTCTAAAAGATGATAATCAAATGACAAAAAATAAAAGTTGTTATAATTGTAAAGTAAGTTTATTTTGTTGGTTAAATGTTAAAGTTTATAATTTTATTTTTTAAAGTTCATAACTTTTTTTAAATATCCATATGGTACTCATCCAATAAACTTTAAGTTTAAAATTTTTGGTTTTAAAATAATAAAAAATAGTAGTTGACTCGTAAGTACGTTTGACACCTTTACCTTTAATTGTTAAATTTCGTTTATATATATATATATATATATAAATTATATTTATATAAAATTTTAAAAACAGTTTTTGTAAAAAATAGGATGTTAAAAGTTTATATCTTTATTAACTTTATATCATAGTAAGTTTCTTTTTTTTTAGCTTTAAAGTTTATTACTTTATTATTTTTTAATTAAGATATACAAATTATTAGATTAATATCCAAGAATAACTGCAATATTTTATAATTTCAGCTTGACTATATCTAACTGCAATATCTGTTTATTGCAATTTTAGGATATTAACTTATATAAATTTAGTTGACTTGTAAATTTAGGATACTAACTTTATTTTGAATTTTATTAATATGGTCAATAACTGCATAATATTAACACCAAAAATAAAGTTCAAATATAAAATAAAATTTATTCATACGTCTAGATAAAACGTAACAGCTGAAAATGAAAAAAAAAAAAAACATAAAAACACTTGATAAATTTCATATTAGACTGCATGAAATCTGTTCCGCTTCTGAATTGACACTCGAGGTATTTTTAATCGGGTTTTCTGGTTTGTGCTTGAATCAGCAGTAACTTCTAATTCATATTCTCTGTCATTGTTTTAAAAACCGGTAAATACCGGCCGGTTATACTGGTATTACCGTTTTCAGATGTTAATTCGGTACGAAACATCCTGGTAAATAAGTGAAACGGCATAAGGTTTGTACCGGCGGCAAAATCCGGTATACCGGTTTGAAACGTAATACCGGTAGCGGCCCAGGGTTATTTTAGTTTGGGTTGTTACTTATTTTTATTATATATGTTACTTATCTTACACAATTTTTATATATTATGATTATTCGAAACTAAAAGTTCGTATTTAATATTGTATGAAACGAAAATAGTTATCCTCTAGTTGATAAGGATGGCGATAATAGTGAATTTTATCTTTTATGCGAGCGTAAACTTGATGTATTCAACACTCAAATGCCTTAAATTGAATGATTTTCGAATATGTTTTGGATTATTTTTTATTATGGATTTACCTTTGGATTATCTTTTAATATGTAATCATGCATTTTTGGATTAACTTCTGAGTTGATATTGTAATATGCAATTATAGAGTTAGCTAGTCAACCCGGTTGAACCGCTCGATATAACCTGATTCAACTGGTTGAACCATTTTTTAGCCTAATCCGGTTTAATTTATAAACCGATTTTTAAAACATTGAATGAAACAAAGTTATATCGTTTTCTTGGATAAAGCGTCTCGTTTTCTTGGATAAAGCGTCTGTAAAGTTTTGCCACCGACCAACTTCTCTTCTTTGTCCTATTCTATTTTTGTGGCCACCGACAACTTTAAACCCAATAAAAACAATTTGTTTTCCCTTTTTAGAGTCCATTTGGTGTATTGCTATTTTATGGGCCTCTTATGCTACACGGTATGGGGGTCGGTCTCGGCCCGTCGCGGGTCGGCGACGGTCCAAACATCGTGCCGCCCCCTACCGTCCCCGTCCTCTCCGTCCCAAATTAGCCGTTTGCGACGATGCAAATGAGGTGGGTCCCCCACCTCTTGACCGTTAGAAATAAAAAAAAAAAAAAAGATTTTTTCAAACGGCTATATTCAAATAAAACCCCCATTTCACTTCCATTTTTATAAATACTCACATCTTTAACCCCTATTTTCACAACTTTTCACCCACTACCACCCCATCTCTCTCACATTTTATAAACCACTCTTCCCTTTTTATAAAAAATCATCATATTTTGTACCATTTTTTACCCGCTACCATCCCATCTCTCGCTAAAAAATTATCATGGCTTCACCCGTTTCTTCCATTTATTCAATTTCTTCTATGGTCCATGTATTTGTTTCTTGGCTTTGTGAAACCAATTGGTGTTTCAACTAGGGACATATGAACTGTGATCCAGTTTATCACATACAAGTGTTAGGTGAAATATTTTACTTTATTTTTTCAATTTATTTATATATGTGTTATAAATCGTTTTCTTTTTCAAGCAATCTTGGAAGGGATGTACTGGGTTTAAAATTAATATTTAATTTTATTTTTTTGACTTTATTTATATATGTGTTGTAAATCCTTTTCCTTTTTTAGTAGTGATGGATGTGAGGGACAAGGTTTAAATCTTACTTAAGGTACTAGGTTTAAATTTTATAAACTTAGTTGATAATAAAAAAATGAAAGTAAAAAAATTAAATATTTGCTTCCCTTTTGCTACATATTTGTTATATGTTGGTAGTATTTACGAGTAAAATAGATAAAATAAAAAAAGGCTAAATAAAACCGATCAAAAGTCATTTGGAAATGTATCTTAATGCTTATTAGTTATAACTTTTTAAGTTGTTCTTATTTTGTACACTGTTTGTACATTTGATGCACGCTTTCGTGCTTTATTTTGTACATTTCCTACGTATGAATCGTATTGCATATAATACATTTTGACTTGACGATATAAATTTAAGTTAGTCGAGTCACATATAATACGTTATCATCATACGGTATAAGATTTACTTTACGTTTTGATCTAACCGTAATACTATATAGGTAACACCGAATTCAATTGAAACGTTTTCATATGGTTATTTAAAAAAAACCCGAACAAAACGCTCGGACTAATCTGTTCAACATTTGCGATGTACCCGCGCCGCAACACGCGCAGGACTTATTACTAGTATTTACTAGTAGGGTGCCCGCGCGATGCGGCGGGGGCGACACTTTGGATTGCGGCACTCGTTTCCGGTAGTTTTATTATTCGTATAATATTTATGGTAACAATATTGGGGTGGATATATGTCATTAGTGTTACACATATGTAAAGTTTTGTTTTTTATAAAAAGTAATAATCAAAAGACAAAAAAATATTGTTTTTTATAAAAATTAATAATCAAAGGACAAAAAATAAAAGATAAGTTGTTATAATTGTAAAATATGTTTATTTTATTGGTTAAATTATAAAGTATAATTTTATTCTTTAAAGTTCATAACTTTTTTTAAATATACACATAATACTCATCCAATAAACTTTAAGTTTAAAATTTTCATTTTTATAAAAACAAAAAACAGTATTTGACTCGTAAGTACGTTTTAGAGCTTTAACTTAAATTGTTAAATTTTGGTTTTTAGCAGATATAAAAAAATTATATTTTTATCAAATTTCAAGAACTGTTTTTATAAAAAAAATAGGATGTTAAAAGTTTATATTTTTATTTACTTTATATCATACTAAGTTCAAATTTTTAGTTTCTAACTAACCTTATCTATATGAGTCTACTTTTAACTTATAATCCCTAAAAATATGCAACACAATCTACTATATATCTAGTCAAGTTAGTAAAGAAGTATTTTGAAACCAACTAATATATTCTAGAACAATATAGTTGAACTTATAATTCCTAAAAATTTGCAACACAATTTAGTATTTATCTAGTAAAGATTGTAAATTTCTGGAGTATTTTATTTATATTACTTGTTACAAAAAATGTTTATAAAATAATTATTTTTTTTATAAAAACAAAATGTTTTGTTAATAAATAAAGTAAAAAATTGTTTTACACATGTAAAGTTTCGTTTTTTTTCTAAAAGATGATAATCAAATGACAAAAAATAAAAGTTGTTATAATTGTAAAGTAAGTTTATTTTGTTGGTTAAATGTTAAAGTTTATAATTTTATTTTTTAAAGTTCATAACTTTTTTTAAATATCCATATGGTACTCATCCAATAAACTTTAAGTTTAAAATTTTTGGTGTTGGGATTGAACCCTATCAGAGGAACAGATAATTAAAGCCAAAACTGGATCAGAACAGTAAATTCTGAATAAGCAGATGCTGATATACAAATCTCTCCCCCTTGAAAGTGATTACAACTACTGATGACCTCCTATCTGCTGATCTTGCTAAACTGCTGACCCATAACTGCTGCTCAACTAAAGATCTGATGGAAGACTAAAGTCCTGCTGATTCAATCTACTGCCTTGAGTCAAGCACTGCTGATCCGGACAAGTGCTGCTGGGTTCACAGCAGTAGAAGGTTGCAGCAGCTGTTCTAAAGTCTGTTTTGTAATAGAATGTATTAGCATTAGTTAACACAAGCAGTGTCTGTATAGATCAGAGGTTAGAGTTTGTTAGGAGGTTAGATGTCACTTTCATTGGTGACGTCAGCAAAGATGCTCAGTAGTTTGCAAGTGCCTATAAATAGTTCAGTACTTTGTACTGTTCTATTAGCTCTTTACATCATTCGTCTTCTTTGCACGAACAAATTACTGAGCTCGGGCTGAGGGGGAGTTTGCATTCATACATCTATCTTTGTAATCGTTGTTGAAATTAAATTCAATCATTCGGTTCATTGTGTAAAAGATGTTTGATCAAAGTATTACTCTCATTTGATTGTATGCAAAGTTTGTTACCATTTTAATTCCGCTGCACAACTCATCCATTTTCATCTTAACATCAAACACAAAATACAATCTGTTGGTGCAGTCATCTGTCGTCTTCGTCTTATGTCGAGTCTCGGGTTCGTCGGAGATCAAATTGGACAAGAAATCAAGGTTTTTGATGTCTGGCCGTTTGAAGTAAGCTGGCCGTTTGAACGAATGTGTCCGTTTGAGTTCTGTCCATTTGAATGTCATTCGTTTGAAGGTTTGCTGACCGTTTGAGCATGTTCAAACGGTCAGGCTATTAGTATATATAGGGTTCAAACGGTTTCATTTGTAACAATCTGATTTTCCGACGGCGAAGCCCTGTCAAAGTGTATATGTACTGAAAACTGTTAAAGATCAATAAAACAAAGAATTAATAGTGAATACAAGCTGAACGAAGACCAAATCAATGTATTCCGCCTCTGATTCGGTCTGAGCACTCTTCTGATTGGCTTAACAGGTCGATTCACGATCCTACAATTGGTATCAGAGCATAGGAGGAAGAGTTCTTACCGTTTAGCTCGTTTTTCGCTCAAATTCTGATTTCTACACCTTCTTTCATCAGTTCAGAAAGTTTTACCGGACAAAATTGGAACAAAAGTTCACAGACTGTGTGTTTTTGAACATAGACAAAGCCTTGAAAGTTTCAGATCAAAACTCGAAGTGAAAATGGTGAAAATTGACTGAAAACTGGTGACCGTTTGAACGAACAGGACCTTCCGTTTGAAAAAACATCAATCGTTTGAGTGATCGTTTGAAAAGGATACCTGACCATTTGAAATTTGGGTCCCATCGTTTGAAAGTGTTGACCAACCGTTTGAAACAGGTTCTATCGTTTGAAAACACATGACCGTTTGAACTGGTCGTTTGAAATCAGGTTCCATCGTTTGAAAGCAGTCCAGTCGTTTGAAATTAACCCTATCCGTTTGAACTTTCTTGACCGTTTGAACCAACTTCCGTTTGAACAAGATCATTACCGTTTGAAACTGTTTAGTTTGAAAAGAGGATATTGTTTGAACTTGGAATTTCGTTTGAACAGATTGTGTTGGAAAAATAGCAATGGTATTTGATGAACAGGAAAACTATTATTTTGAGAGATTTAATGAATGGTATCAAGGTTTTATGGATGACAGTTATAGAAATGTGAAAAAGGATGGATGGGTCAAAAGATTTAAATATTTTGTGAGTTTGCAGAATGAAACTTTGGAAGCGTTAGAAAAACGATATGGAGTCTTACTTGAATACTTGAAAAAACATGAGATATTTCTATCAGATGGTGAAAAGATAGAGAAGTTTGCAGATGCATTACCTGTTGAATGGAGTGAATGTTTGGAAAATTTAAGAAAAGATTCAAATTTTTCAAAATTACATCTAAGCAAATTCATCAGCAAACTTAAATCTCATGAAGTTGAAAGTACAAAGAAAAGAAAAGATATGATTAAAGTGTTGGAAAATCATTTGATGGGTCTCGGTTTAGATATGATTGAAGAAGTGAACAAAAAGATCATTGAATGTGTCAGGGCAAAATATGTTATGAAATACGACATCAAAAGAGGTTGTTATATTGATAATAATGGAAATCCTCTTGATTTCGTTAAAATGTTTTGTGCAGGTACATTCAAAGCAAAGGAAGAAGGAGCTTCAAAAGCTGAAGAATTTGTGAAGAATGAAACAGTGTGCTTTAAATGTGACAACTTCAAGACTGTCAATGACAAACTTGTGAAAGATGCGGAAAGTTTGGAATTGGAGATCAAGAAGTTGAGAGATAAGAAACAAGCTGATGATCAGCAGATTCTTATGTTTCGTGAAAATTGTGAGAAATTAAAAGCTGAAAATGACAAACTGTTGGATGGGTTGAACAGTTTGACATTTGAAAACAAAGGTTTGAAAGAAAATGTTAAGGTTTTTGAAACCAAACAGAAATCATCAGAAAATGACGATTTCTGGATAAAACTTGAGAACAAAAATCTGAAAGCTAATGAGACAAAATTTCAAGAACAGTTAAAAGTTTTGGAAAATGAAAAATCTGTTCTTGAAAACATGAAGATTGAGAATGAAAAAGCAATCAAGTCTCATCTTGAACGAATTTCTCAGCTTGAAAAAGAAGCTGAGAATTCAAGAATCAAGATTGATGAACTTGAAAAGAAGTTGAAAGGTTTTGTGATGTCATCTGACACGTTGAATTTTCCTTGTCCAAAACCGATCAATTCTGTTCCAATAAGTGACGATGTCACAAACTTTGACAATGTCAAAGTTGAAGATTGCGATGAAAAATCTAATGATGAAAATGAAAAATTAGAAAAACAAAAATTGTTTTTAAATTTGAAAGAAAAATTTCAGAAAATTGTTCTACAATCGACTGAAAATGGAGAATGCTCTAAGTAAAAACCTTTGAAGAAGAAAGTGGAACAGAAACAAAAAATTAAAAATGAGAAAAATTTTCAAAAACATAATAAAAGTTCATCAGATCGATCATCCAATCGTAATGAAAAATTACAAAAAGTAAAAAATGAAAACTCAAAAATTGTTGGTAATAAGTGGTGCAGGTCGGACCACAGTGCTCAAAAGCCAAATCCAGCAAACTTGAGGAAAGAATATCACCAAGCCAGACAATGCTATGATCTGAGCATTTGGTGTGAAGGTGGTATACGGTATGATAACAGAGTGTGTTACCGATGCGGCTATCAAGGACACATTGCTGTTAACTGCCGGAATTGGAGTTATGAGACCAGAAGATGCTATAATTGCCAAATCAAAGGTCACATTGCCAGAGAATGCCCAAGGAAATCGAATGACAGATTGAGGGTTAATTCTCAGAGATTGGCAAGAATTCCAGTCAAGGTTAAGCCCAAAGAACTGAAAGTTCAAGAACCAAAAGTTCAAAAACCAAAAGTTCAAGAACAAAAAGTTCAAGAGACGAAAGTGAAGCTTTCACAGGGGCAGAAAGACCGACTGAGGAAGAAGAGAAAGAAAGCTCGAGAGTATTTGGAGAAGATATTGTCCTCGGGTTCATCCGTTGGAAAGAATAAGAGTTCTGATGAATCAACTTTCTCGGCTGCAAAATTAAGCAAGATGTGTTCATCAGATACAAATTTGAGGACGAAAGAGGATAAGAGGAAGAAGAAAATGGTCGGCGATGAATCTGACAGGTCAAAGTCAGACAAGCCACCTGCAGGCAATGATTCTGGTTCGTCAAAGCCAGAGGAGCCATTGGTTGAGGTAAAAAAGGAGAGTTCAGATTTAACAATGGATGATGCAAATTTTCCACCATTGTTGAATAAGAATTCGAAATCACCCAAGGACCGTCAGGCTTGGGTGAATCTGTTTAAATGAAAAACCTGACTTGCCGGAGTTCCCAGGTTGGTAAGCGTGGAACATGAATCGGCATATTTCTTGAGAAATTTCACTTTGGTGATTTTTCGTTTTACATGTGGTAAATCAGGGACATTAAGTTGTACTTGATTTTCTACAAGTATCATGTTGTTTTTTTAAACTGATAGCGTCAAATCTATTATGAGTTTGATGAAAATATGATGATGAAGATAACCCCGAACCTACAAATGGTTGTTACACAAACTAATTCTTCCGGAAAAACCATTTTGATTGAAACAAACTTAAGTGTTTTGAAATCTAAATGGGAAAATAGTTTGTTGTGAGGGGGAGTTCTGATTGTTTTTGCATGAGATTGGTGATTTGAGGTAATTCACATAATGTTGTCAAATTTCTTGTATAGTTTGTTTTCAATTTTTCCTCAGAAAATCAAAATTGAAACATATTTTGATTTTAGGGGGAGTAATAAAATTTTGAAAAATTTAAAAAAATTGAAAAATGAAAATGAGTTTTTGTTGCTATAAGAGGAGATGATAGTACATCGGAGGACTATCACAACATGCTAGAGATTTGTAAAGTCAAAAATGTTTTTAAACAAGTCTTACTAATGATGTGTCAGTAGACTTCACACAGTTAGTAAATTGTATTCGAGATATAAACCTAAATTCAAACTTGCTTAGTTTGTGGGGAACACTACTTGGATATATAGGTAACCCCTCGTTTGAAAGGTTTCTTATTCTGATATACTAGGTTTTTCTACTCAATGATGTCTGGGGAATTATTCCGGGACTTCTGCTGAATGGAAGTTCTGACCTAGTCCTTGGCTAATACTTTCCGCAAAATGCTTGAAAAATAGCATAAAGCCCTCAGCTGATTAGACAATAAAATTGATAATCATCTGTTGTAGCTGAAAAGATCCTCTAAAGGGGACACACTGCTAAGTCGAAACTGATATCTCTCTGCTGAACGGAAGTTCTGACCTGAGATCCCTCAGTTCTCGCATTTTTTCCCCTAATTTATGTACAGATATCATTGTAGAATTCATACCTGTAAGACTGAATATTGGGATTCTGGATACGGGAGTATATTCAAGAGGTGGGATACATGAATCGAACTAAGTTCATAAAACACTTAAATAGTATCCTGAATAGATTGAAAATTGTATGAAAATTTAAGAGGACAACTATATCGTCAATCTACGTGAATCATTTAGAGCTTAAAATGATTAAAAGCTTAACGGTGCATGTGATGTGTCTAAAAACTGATATGATCCTCTTTCGCAAACTCACAAAAATATGTTTGTACATATTTCTTTTCTGCATTTAAGTTTTGCATTTATGTTTCATATTTTGAAAATCCAAAAAGATTTTCGACAACTGAGTGTGAATAGCTGATTTTCAACATTTCAAGTGCTAAACATGTTAAACTTGTGGTTTGGGAGAGAGTGAATGAAAATATGAAGATTTTGGAATGTCATAATGGTTCATTAACTTGAAGTTTAAAGTTGAATGTTAACCTACAGTGTGATCTTCATAGTTTTTCTTAAATGTAAAATCTGAAATTGTTCTTTTTAGTATTTGAGTTTCTGTGTAGGTGTTTGAGCTAAACAGAGAAAAAGCCAGGAGTTGATTTCAATGGTGATAACGATTTCTAGACGGCGATCCCAGCAGGATAATAGGGGGAGTCTGATGAAAGTTATAGCCAGAGAAAGATCCAGGCACATGATTCCAGGAGGAAATTCCTGAAGATGACATGATTCCAGGTGAAATTCCTGAAGAAGACTGATTAAGACTGAAGTTTATGAAGACTCGACCTTTAAGATTCGTCAACATCTGAGGGGGAGTCTGTTGGTGCAGTCATCTATCGTCTTCGTCTTATGTCGAGTCTCGGGTTCGTTGGAGATCAAATTGGACAAGAAATCAAGGTTTTTGATGTCTGGCCATTTGAAGTAAGCTGGCCGTTTGAACGAATGTGTCCATTTGAGTTCTGTCCGTTTGAATGTCATTCGTTTGAAGGTTTGCTGACCGTTTGAGCATGTTCAAACGGTCAGGCTATTAGTATATATAGGGTTCAAACGGTTTCATTTGTAACAATCTGATTTTCCGACGGCGAAGCCCTGTCAAAGTGTATATGTACTGAAAACTGTTAAAGATCAATAAAACAAAGAATTAATAGTGAATACAAGCTGAACGAAGACCAAATCAATGTATTCCACCTCTGATTCGGTCTGAGCACTCTTCTGATTGACTCAACAGGTCGATTCACGATCCTACACAATCAAAAAGAAACTCAGATCCAACAATTGGTATCAGAGCTTGGACAGTCAAATTTGATTTAACAATCATTTTGACGTAAATAGTTCAGCTCAAAACAGTTGATACTGATCGTTTGTTCGTCGTTGAAAAACAGAGTAAGGATTAATCACCACTAAAGTTGATTTCTCAGTACCTGTAAAACAACAAGAATGACGTCACAATCTCAGGACGATAAAAACAACATTGGTTCTCTCTTTAAACCACCTATGTTAAAAAGAAATGAGTACAACATCTGGCAGAGGAGGATGGGTCACATCCTCGCTCAACAAAGCACAGGTTGTTGGAAGTCTGTCATCTTTGGTCCTCATGTTCCTACAGTGCCAAGCGCTGAAGATGCTAAAAAACAAGTTCCAAAACCTGTTGAAAATTATACTGAAACGGATTATCAAAAGTTTGAACTAGATGCTAAAGCATTTAGTATCATAGCATCAGCCTTGCCCAACGAAATGTATGCTGGATTGTTACATTGTGACAATGCCAAAGAGTTGTGGGACGCGCTTAAGGAACAGTTTGGAGGTATCGAAGAGGTCATAGAAAACAATAGGGAAATCCTGAACCAACAGTATGAAACATTTTGTCATGTTAAAGGTGAATCACTGACGCAACAATTTGAGCGGTTCAGTTGTCTCATCAGTGAACTGAGGCTTGTTAAAACCACTTTTACAAACTCAACTCAAAACAGCAGGTTCGTCAGGTCACTGCCAGATAAATGGGACACAATAGCGTTTATCACCCGAAATTCACCTGAGTTAAGGATCTGACCTTGACCCAACTCCATGGTCGACTCCTGACCTACGAAAGGGAGTTGAACCAGAAAAGGAAGTTACAAGAGTCAGGGAAAACCGTTGATGATTATTCATTCGGTAACACTGCTCTTCTGGGTCAAGAAGAATCTGGTGGTAGTGGTAAGGATCAGGGTTATGATCACTTCATTGACATAACTGCTGGTGCAAATTTTAACAACCCTGATCCTCACTCTACAGGTTATGCATTCACTGCAAATGAAAACCAGATGTCAGACAATTTAAGCTTTGAACTAAATGATTTACAGCATTTTGACCCCACTGATCTAGAGGAAATGGATATCTTGCATCAACTGGCCTTGCTAAGTGTTAGAACTAGCAAGTTTTCTAAAAGAACAGGGCGAAAATTCCCAGGGTTGCATGGGAATCTAAGGGTTGGGTTGGATAAATCGAAAATCAAGTGCTATAAGTGTAACAGGTTAGGACATTTTGCTAGAGAGTGTAGGAGTCAAACAACTGGTCCCATAATCACTCACCCTAGTTCAAATCCTAGACCTCAAAATCAAAACACTGTGCACTATGCCCAATATGCCCCAGCAGCACATGTGAACACTGCTCACTATGCTGTTGCTCCTGTGCCAGTGCATTATATCCAAACAGCTGCTCCACAGATTCAATATGTCAAACCCCTGCTCCCCAGGCACAAGTGCAACCTGCACCACAAACCACTGCTCCAGTAGCAACACAACCAGATCAACAAAGTTTCTTTACTCAAGAGTTTGTTGACTGGAGCAGTATGCCTGAAGACCTCAGTGATGAAAACTTTGCACTCTATGCTTCTAATGTTTCTTCTCATGATGAATTTTGTTTGATGGCATTAGAGTCAATACAGGAGGGTGTTGAATCTGAAGAGAAACAGCTGGTCTCTGAAACAGTGGCTGAGGTGATTGAAGCAGTGGTTACTGCTGTGGCTAATGAAGTACTGTTGGAAGAAAGTTCAGGTACCCTGATTGAACCACTGACAGATCTATGGTCTGAAGAAGACAAGAAAGAAGAAAAGGCAGGTGAAAAAGAAGAGAGAGCTGGTGATGAAGAGAATACTTAGTGTGATTGTGCAATGATGGCTGCTGCCAAGGTATCACCTCAAGTTCTAGAAAAACTATGTTCTGACAATTGCATTATTGCTTTTGCTAACATCAAAGAGGTGAATGAAAACCTTAGGAACAAAATCTTAACTGATGAAGTCAAATTTGAAAGATCTTTAAAAGAACTTAAAAACAAATTGGCTGAAAAAGAGAAAGAGATTAGCAGCATGAAAGAAGAGCAAAGCATAACCAAAATCCAACTCCAAACTATGGTAGAAAAATATCAAGTTTGCAAAAAGGAGTTAGAATCCACCCAGATCACATGTGAGAAATGGGTGGAATCATGCAAAGGGTATGAGGTTATGCTTGAGAAACAGATAAAAAGCAATGTGAAATTTGGGGTTGGTTATAGAAAACATGATGATGAAAACACTGCTTTTGAAAAATCTGTTTCAACCACTGATGTAACTGATGTGTGTAAAATGCAACATATAAAACACATCATTTAAGGCATAAAACTAACCCTTTTTAAGTACTAATGTTGGAAAAAGAGTGTTTTTGTCTTCCTTTTGTATTTTCAGGATGAAATGAGCTCAAAATCACAAAAGAAGCAAAAAGACCACTAATTCTACCATAAATACAAGAAAAGGAACAAAAGTAAACTGCCCGGACCCTCAACGGCACCTCCCAAGACAAAGAGAAGAGAACAGAGCCTGAACACGCCCCGTGTCCAGTGAACACGGGGGCGTGCCCAGAAAGCAGCAGAAAAGACAAACCAGTAGAAGCTTCCATTGCTCACCACGGGGCCGTGCCCAGCGGACACGGGGGCGTGTTGAAAGTACAGCAGGCGCATTAATTGTAATTCGCAATTACAATTAATGAAGAGAGAGAATGTCAGACGGGCACGGGGCCGTGTTCAGCGAACACGGGGCCGTGCCCAGCGTTCTGTTCAACCTATAAATAGAGGAGCTTGGCTTCATTCTCTCTCATCCCTTGGCACACCACCTCTCTCACACTTCATCCACCACCCACCACCACCATAACACCATCATCCACCACCATCATCCATTGTCCATCATAGAGTGTGTGAGTCGTCTCGGGATCCAAGATTGATCGTAAGAGTTCTTGACAATCAAGGCCATGTTTGCCTAAGTCTCTTACATCACTTGGTGAAGACAAGTGTTTAGTATAATACTTTTTATTTTTAATCTTTTGCACTTTTTATTTGGTTTTGTATTAATGACTTTAATAACTAGTTACTTATGTTGAAGGTGATCTTTCCTTATCGTTTGTCCGTGGTGTCTTGGCATTATTTTACTGTCTATATAAAATAAAAGATTTTCACCATTCATATCTCCACGGTCTATATGGAGGTATGTTGGCTACCTGGTCGGGGGTTAAGGGAACGGTTTGGTAAAGGTCTTGCCCTTGTTCAGCGTTTAGAGGTCCTGCTTGGGACCTGGGTCAAATTTAGTAGGATCTCCTTCAATGCCCATAGGTATTGGATGGCGGGGATCCAAACTCTTTGACCCCCTCATAAGCTAACTACTATTAATACTATAACCCGGCTATTTAGGACTGTATCCCTGCTGACTCAGACTACTTAGCCGAGGGTAACGTCACCGCCAAAAGCGGGGCCTACCATAATTTGCATTAATAACTTAATTCATTATCTTTCAATAATCCAACCCTTTAGGATTGTATCCTTGCTGACTCAAACTACTGGGTTGAGGGTAACGTCACCTCCGAAAAAGGGGCCTACTACAATAACTAAGATAATCTCTTAAACAAGTGCAAAAGTGCGAAAATAATCAAAGGTTATACTAATACACTTGTCGGATCCAAGTGATTCATCTTGTCTATCTGTTTTTATTTTATTTTATTTTTCAGCATTTAGTTAGTTTTTATTTTTCTTAGTTTAAAACATTTTTCTAACTTTTTGATTTGATTAGACGTTGAGGATAAACCGGTATTAAAAGCTCTTGTGTCCTTGGACGACCTCGGTATCTTACCAACACTATACTACGTCCACGATGGGTGCACTTGCCCATATGTGTGTTTAGTGTTAGTAAATATCGTGTTTTATAAATTTAAAACTTGGCTAAAAGTGTAAAAAGGGCTTAAAAATATATCTAAAATTATATTACACTACACGCACATCAAGTTTTTTGGCGCCGCTGCCGGGGACACAAGGATTTTAAGAAAGTTAGGAATCAACGGCCTAATCATCTTTTTATTTTTCTTTAATTTTTAGGATTTTTTTTAGATTTTTCAGCTTCTGCAGAGCTCAGCACGGGGCCGTGCCCGCTGAACACGCCCCCGTGCCCAATCATTGGAACTGGCAATCCTGTTTTATATCAGACAGTAGGCTGAACACGGGGCCGTGTCCACTCAACACGCCCCCGTGCCCAAGATTCAGTTGCTGAAAACAGAACCGTTTGATCCCGGCGGTTGGTAACTTCTGATACAAACATGAGTAATAGTGATTCTTTTTACTTTCGGCACTCTTATGGTTTTTGGTGTCAAATATGTGGAGGCGAACACGAGGAATTAAAATGTTTCTTCCTCACTTATAGGCCACACTATATAGACCCACCAATTCCTTGTAGCCTTAAGAGGGGCGAAAGTAAAAATAAACACTATTTCTCCCTCGAATGCGCCCAACCGGATATTCTAGGAGATATGCTCCTTGACGAGCTATTTCAACTAGAAGAACTACTTCTAAATTGGTCAAAAGAACTTAGGAAGGATTTCTTAGATCCATCCCTAGACGATGACCATGAGGAAATGTTGGAACCGCATTCTGACAACCTCGTTGCTCCCGAAAATACCTTTCTTCCTAGACAAGACATGGACGATAGTCGTCCCTGTGCCGATTGTGCCGTGAAGGACTCCCCATCGACCTCGTTCGGTGCATACATAGACCTGAGCGATTCGGCATACACCTTCTTTAACGAGAGCCCGGGAAAGGGTTGGACTTGTCCACCTAGAATGAAAATAGGAATTACCCTCACCGACAACCTCTTGCGTTCTCGCCTTAGTATAGGACAATTAAGGTATCTTAGGCACTTTGGGGTTGTTCCAACAAGTCAGGAGCCACCCGATATAAGTAAGCGCCTTAGAAAAGACAAAACTCCACAAGACAGCTCTCCGACACGGGGCCGTGTTCGGTCACCACGACCCCGTGTTCGCTCAGAAGATTTTCTGCTGATTCTGTCAGAATACGGACAAAATGTGTCAGGATTTTCTCTGCACACGGGGCCGTGTCCAGCGGACACGGGGCCGTGTTCAGTGTGCTGTCGTTTTCTTTAAATGCAGCCTGAATCCTGCTCATTTTTGACCACTTCACCAAGCAGAGATCCCTGGAATCTTCACATATACCATCCTAGGTAAGTACCAAAAGAAGGTTCCTAAGGACCATCTTATCTTTTCCACTTTTGTTCATTTCCTCTTCTTCCAAAAATTTTTCAAACCCTACCTCCATGGAAGCTTGGAAACCCATGATTCCAACCTTCTATGCAAGGTTTGTAGGAATTTTCGCTATGGATTCTTGTCTAAAGTTAGTTCCATAACTATGTTTTTAAATTATCTAAGCTCATAACATGACAAAAGTATATAGAAATAATTTAAAAACCTAGAACCATTAGACAAAAAAAAAAAAAAAAAAATTCCTGCAGACAGTGAACACGGGGCCGTGCTCACTGAGCACGGGGCCGTGTTCGAGGTACTGTTTTGCAAAAATTTAGTTCCTCGGCTTATTTCGCAGAAAATGGCCAGCCGGAACAGCGGAGCATCTTCAAGGAATAACCGAAATGGAAGGAGATCGTCCGCCGCAGAGGATTCCCTAGTAAACTACGTTTACGCTTTAAGGGAAGCCGTGGACGAATTGACAAGTGTAGAAGAAGCTTTGGTGGATCGCGTTAATCACCTGACGATAAGTTTGGAGGGCTGCCTGCAAGAAGTAAACCTTCTGCACCAAAGGATAAACCTTCTTGCTTCCCCGCCTTTGGTTCCGGTGATTACACACAGGGCGTGGAATGTGGTACCCGAGGTTATCATTCCAGCAGAATGGCACGCCTTGCACCAAGTATCGCAACCAAGGGTAGTGCAAGGAGTCCCGGTAAGCGCTCCTCCTCAAGATACCGACGAGAATGAAGCTACCTTCTACCTCCCAAGGGAGATAGAAGAATGGCTTTGAGTGAGAACCTAGGAGCCATGGGCTGAAGAATGTTTCTACATCGGGAAGCTATTCCCGAAATTTTCCTAAATAAGTAGAACCTTTATGATAACCTTATGTATCCCTTAGTTAATTAACTATATTTATGTAATCTCTCTATTAGCAATGTTATGATGGTTTTTTATGATTTATGGACTCATGGTGGTAATGGATGAAAAAAGGGAACGAGAAAAAATGGAACCATGCAGAAGAACAGAACAAACCGACAAAAATCTCCATAACAGAAGGCTCCACACGGGCCGTGCCCAACCAACACGGCCCCGTGCTGAGCCCCCTGCAGGAAATCACCCAGTTCAGGTAACTGGACACGGGCCGTGTTCAGCGAACACGCCCCCGTGTCCAGGCTTCTGTTTCAATTCTATAATTTTTGTTACTGGCACTTGACCACGGGGCCGTGCCCGGTCAACACGGGGCCGTGTCCAGAGTACCAGTAACACAAATCTTTGTTTTTAAACACACTTTTATCAACCAAAAACTCTATTTTTGGACACATTGAGGACAATGTGTAATTTAAGTGTGGGGGGGATGCTAAAACCTTGAAATTTTTGCAAAATCCTAAAACAAGCCTTACACAAAACTCTATTGGAACCGCTAAACACCCCAAATTTTTTCAAAAACTTTTTCATTTTTTTTTTTATTTATTTACTTGTCTTAGTTTAAGTTGGGAATAACAAGTTATAAAAAGGTTATATTTTTACAAACTTACAACTGATAGCGTCGTGATAAAAAGAACTAACATAAGAAAATTATGAAACGGTATAACAAGTCTAGCTAAAATTCGATTATATATGCTTGGTCACATTAAAAACCCATTCCCACAAAAAGTGAGTTTTGAGCCTATATTGAGCATAAAAATACACATACTTAGATTAAATGCTCATTTTTCGTTTCTTGTGTGAATAGCCGCTCGGTCTTTACAAATCTAGAACTTGCCACGACGATACATTCCCGGTCCTTACCAACTTAAACCCAAGTAAGTAAATGATGGAGGCATTAGGACTAACTATTTTTCTTTCAAAACCATTATTTTTCATTTTTTTTACCTACCCAAAATCCCCCTAGAAAACCCCTTTGAGCCTAAACCTTTCATTTCATTACCCCCAAAACAATTTTCTACCCACCAAAAACCTTTTTCATTTTTTTTTCACCTTTATTTTAGTAACATACTCGGTTTTTCATAAACATACCCTTTACGTGATCAAAAAAAAAAAAAAAAAAAAAAATGTTGAAGTCAAAGACAAACATAAGCTACAAAAAGCTTGTTTGGAGAAATACTTCAAAAATAAATATCACCAAAAATAAGGTATTTTACGAAAACCGACACTTGTTACGATTTTTCGCCCTTTTTACTAACCACTAACCAACCACCCACCTTTAAACCCAAGCCTTCACCCCAAAAGACCTCTTGATATTTACAAAGGTAAAAAGTTAAAAAGGAGGAGGATTGATCGCTTGGCAAGCATATGGAAAATGTAAATCCGTGCCGCTCTCGAGCGATTCACTTAAATATACACCTTCGGCCGAGTGATTGAGTGATCTCCCGTGAGGTATGTGAACTTGTATATAAATGGAATTTTAATAAGGCATGCTATGCCAAATTAAGTAGTTTATCTTATGAAAAGTTCAAAATAAACCATGACGAATAAGGTTGTAAATAAGGTAAAAATAAAACCTATACAAACCTTGGATTCCCGACACTCTAGGACAAGTTAAAAAACTTCTCTTCTACCTATTCCATTTGGGAGTGTAAGCCACATTAAAAGAGTTTTGCTTGAGGACAAGCAAAAGTTCAAGTGTGGGGGTATTTGATGTGTGTAAAATGCAACATATAAAACACATCATTTAAGGCATAAAACTAACCCTTTTTAAGTACTAATGTTGGAAAAAGAGTGTTTTTGTCTTCCTTTTGTATTTTCAGGATGAAATGAGCTCAAAATCACAAAAGAAGCAAAAAGACCACTAATTCTACCATAAATACAAGAAAAGGAACAAAAGTAAACTGCCCGGACCCTCAACGGCACCTCCCAAGACAAAGAGAAGAGAACAGAGCCTGAACACGCCCCGTGTCCAGTGAACACGGGGGCGTGCCCAGAAAGCAGCAGAAAAGACAAACCAGTAGAAGCTTCCATTGCTCACCACGGGGCCGTGCCCAGCGGACACGGGGGCGTGTTGAAAGTACAGCAGGCGCATTAATTGTAATTCGCAATTACAATTAATGAAGAGAGAGAATGTCAGACGGGCACGGGGCCGTGTTCAGCGAACACGGGGCCGTGCCCAGCGTTCTGTTCAGCCTATAAATAGAGGAGCTTGGCTTCATTCTCTCTCATCCCTTGGCACACCACCTCTCTCACACTTCATCCACCACCCACCACCACCATAACACCATCATCCACCACCATCATCCATTGTCCATCATAGAGTGTGTGAGTCGTCTCGGGATCCAAGATTGATCGTAAGAGTTCTTGACAATCAAGGCCATGTTTGCCTAAGTCTCTTACATCACTTGGTGAAGACAAGTGTTTAGTATAATACTTTTTATTTTTAATCTTTTGCACTTTTTATTTGGTTTTGTATTAATGACTTTAATAACTAGTTACTTATGTTGAAGGTGATCTTTCCTTATCGTTTGTCCGTGGTGTCTTGGCATTATTTTACTGTCTATATAAAATAAAAGATTTTCACCATTCATATCTCCACGGTCTATATGGAGGTATGTTGGCTACCTGGTCGGGGGTTAAGGGAACGGTTTGGTAAAGGTCTTGCCCTTGTTCAGCGTTTAGAGGTCCTGCTTGGGACCTGGGTCAAATTTAGTAGGATCTCCTTCAATGCCCATAGGTATTGGATGGCGGGGATCCAAACTCTTTGACCCCCTCATAAGCTAACTACTATTAATACTATAACCCGGCTATTTAGGACTGTATCCCTGCTGACTCAGACTACTTAGCCGAGGGTAACGTCACCGCCAAAAGCGGGGCCTACCATAATTTGCATTAATAACTTAATTCATTATCTTTCAATAATCCAACCCTTTAGGATTGTATCCTTGCTGACTCAAACTACTGGGTTGAGGGTAACGTCACCTCCGAAAAAGGGGCCTACTACAATAACTAAGATAATCTCTTAAACAAGTGCAAAAGTGCGAAAATAATCAAAGGTTATACTAATACACTTGTCGGATCCAAGTGATTCATCTTGTCTATCTGTTTTTATTTTATTTTATTTTTCAGCATTTAGTTAGTTTTTATTTTTCTTAGTTTAAAACATTTTTCTAACTTTTTGATTTGATTAGACGTTGAGGATAAACCGGTATTAAAAGCTCTTGTGTCCTTGGACGACCTCGGTATCTTACCAACACTATACTACGTCCACGATGGGTGCACTTGCCCATATGTGTGTTTAGTGTTAGTAAATATCGTGTTTTATAAATTTAAAACTTGGCTAAAAGTGTAAAAAGGGCTTAAAAATATATCTAAAATTATATTACACTACACGCACATCATAACTGCTAAGTACATCCCCACAAACAAGAATGGCCAAGAAGTGAAAATCACTGACAAACTTGGTAACAAAATCACACTTGACAGACCAATGGGCCCCTCTGCTTTTGAGGAGATTGAAAATCATCAATTTAAACCAAAATGGTCTGATGAGTGTGATATTCTTGAAAATTTCAAGCCAATGGACTTTACATCAACTGATGGTGTTAAAGCTCCAAAAGCCAAAGTCATTCCTCTTAAGGACATCCCAGCAGTGGTTAAAACCTCTGCTGCAAAGGAGTCTGAAAAAAGGAGGAAGAAAGAAAAAATTGATAACTTGTTTTGTGAATTTTGTGAGAAAAGGAACCATCTAACAAAAGACTGTTTCCACTTAAAAACTTATGATATAAACAAAACAAGTGTCACAGTTTCAGCTGAAAGCTGCATTGTTTGTGGTAAAACAAACCACAAAACTCAAGCATGTGTGTATCTCAAAAACTTTGACATCAAAAAGAATGAGTACCTTGCTAAAACATCCTTGAGTCCATCAGCATCACCATCTGTCAAATTTACAAAGAAACAACCACTGTTTGTGCCAGTTCAAACAGCTGTCACAAAACAGCTGAACCAAACATCTGTTAAAAGAGATGTTCAGGTTACTGATGCACCTCCTGCCAATCAGTTCAGAAAAGGCAAGGAAAAACAGTCTTACCAAAGGATTCCACACGTTTATGAGATCTGCAAAAAGCCCTCTAAACCCAGAGTGAATAGGCATCCTTTCGGTTACCAGCAGGTGATTGGGCAAGACCCTCAACAGTGGTTAGCAAGGAACAGTACTAAAACTGTCCAAACCCCTGACTTAACCACTGTCCATCACACTGCATCCATACCAGACACTGTTGAGACTCCATCCAAAGCCCTGTTGGCTTTGGAGTCCTTAATGAACTAATCCTTTTACTTCATGTGCAGGGAGCTTCTGCATGCTTTGATAGTCTTTGGTATGTAGATAGTGGAGGCTCCAGGCACATGACAGGATGTAAAGCCCTCCTCAAAGACTTTAAAATCCATGGTGGGGGTGATATATCCTTTGGAAATAATAGTAAAGGAAAGGTTTTGGGGTCTGGAACAGTGCAATCCGACAATGTAAAATTTGAAAATGTCAATCTAATAGACAATCTAAAATTCAACCTTCTGAGTGTATCTCAAATGAGTGACAAAGGGTTTGGGTCATTCTTCACAAAAGATTGCTGTAGGATTGTTGGACCAGAAATGGTCAAAAAGATTGAAGCAATAATAAAAAATGGTCAAACTAAACTTGTTGCTCAAAGAAGTGGCAATGTTTATGTTGTTGACATGTCAAAAGAGTGTCCCAGAGCTGATGCCTGTCTGTTCTCAGCTGCCTCAAACTAAACTTGTTGCTCAAAGAAGTGGCAATGTTTTTGTAAAAAATAGGATGTTAAAAGTTTATATCTTTATTAACTTTATATCATAGTAAGTTTCTTTTTTTTTTGTTTAGCTTTAAAGTTTATTACTTTATTATTTTTTAATTAAAATATACAAATTATTAGATTAATATCCAAGAATAACTGCAATATTTTATAATTTCAGCTTTACTATATCTAACTGCAATATCTGTTTATTGCAACTTTAGGATATTAACTTATATAAATTTAGTTGACTTGTAAATTTAGGATACTAACTTTATTTTGAATTTTATTAATATGGTCAATAACTGCATAATATTAACACCAAAAATAAAGTTCAAATATAACAGCTAAAAATGAAAAAAAAACATAAAAACACTTGATAAATTTCATATTAGACTGCATGAAATCTGTTCCGATTCTGAATTGACACTCGAGATATTTTTAATCGGGTTTTCTGCTTTGTGCTTGAATCGGCAGTAACTTCTAATTCCTCTTCTCTGTCATTGTCCCCAGAATCGTCTAAATTAATAACCTCACTCCATTTCCATTCAGATAGCCTCTTGGATCTCTTCCTTTGAGTCTCAAACTTTCGATACTTAAAAAATGACAAAAATTGAATACAAAAGTTAAAAAAAAGATTAAATAAACCTTAAAATTACCTCTCCACTAAATTCACGTTAAAGATTAGCCTTGTATGGACTAACATTGCACCATAAGAAATAATATCAACACTTTTATCACCATCATCTTGCAATAAAACACACATATAATAACATAACGAACATGTTAATATGAAAGATATACGCAAAAATAATAATACTTAAAAACCAGCAAAATCAATACCTTAGAAGCTTGTTCGACAAATGGGTTGTTTAAATTGGCATGTTCATCATGGAACTAAATCTAAAAAATCAAATAAGTTAATATTCACATAAAAGTAAATAAAAGAACACAATTATTCACTACTGCGATATAACAAAACCGACCTTAGAAATTTAAATCTCGTATGCTTGGTTTTTCGCAATAATTGAATTCAGAACTGAATCCATTTCTTAACTTTGTTTAGCAATAGATATAGGGGTGTCCTACTATGTATTTATAGTAGTAACTATAGAAGTACATTAGGGTTTAATTTTAGATTTGACAATCCTTTATTTAGGAAGTTAGTTGTAGTTAGTTTTAAGTTTTTATAAGATATATCTAAGTACTGATATTAGGCAGTTTTAATAAAATAAAATGTGACACATATTATCTTCATTTTATGTGACTGACGGTACTTTTAATTCTTTTTGTTTTTGTTTGCATAGATGGAGCCCATTTTGTAGATTAGGCGCATTAGATCACAAGTATTAATTACTTGTACATTAAAGCATTATCGACTTGTACCTTTTAATCCGTGCGTCAATATTGAACAAGACAACGACCGAAACGTTGACAAAAATATGTAGGTCGTCATGCTATATTTGGATTTTTTTAAACAATATATTTTATAAGATATGTCAAGAATACGTAAAAAAATTATAGTTTGTTGTGCATAGGTGAATTATAACTAATTATCTATAATTTTGTTAAAACCTTAGGGATTTAAGTGTAATAAGTTTAGGGACTAAAAAATAAATAGTGTTTAAAAGACTAAACTACCCTCATTTTAGGGGTCTTTCTATAAATAAAGTGGGGAAAAAGTTCTTATTTTTTGGGTATCTTAAAATACCCCTCTCTTATGCATTATTATAGTATATAGACTAGATTAGGACCCTGTGTATTACACGGGTTGAAAAAAATAAATATATTTGATAATGAAGATTAAAATATTATAAAACGGTTTTTGTGATAAGATATTATTGATTTTTTTAATTAAAATTTTAAAATTAAATAATAGAATCTGAAAGAGAGTAAAATAAGAATGGAAATAAATCTTCGGCTCACTAAATTATAACACGTGACGCAAAATGATAATAATATTATCAACGACAAGTATTGACTTTAATCAGATCAGATGGTAGTGTTGAAGAGATTAAAATGGATAGTGCGTATAATCTGAATGCATACGATCTTCAAGATTTGTTGGACCTTCAAACTTGAAAGAAATGATGAAAAAGACATGTTCTCCCTGGACTTTGAAACGAAATTCTTCGTCGGACATTTTCAAACCAGATTAGATTTTTCAAACGAAATCACTCCCAAGCGATATTAGGTTCAAATTACTTGCAACAACAACTTTCAAACGAAATTAGTGTCTTTCAAACGAAATCAGGTAATTTCGTGCGGAATTATTCAGTCTCACACGAAATTAGATCTGGAACGGAATTACTCAAACGAGATTCTAATTCCGTGCGGAATTAGAAATAGTTTCAAACGAAATTAACTCAACAATGTATTTCCGCGCGAAATTAAGGATCACTTTCAAACGGAATTATAGTGATGTCATCATTTTCGAACAGAATTTCAAGCGGAATTATCAATTTAAGCAAATTTAAGTCGAATTAAGATCTAGTTTTCTCAAGGATTTGTTAAAACACTGTTTTGCTTGTAATATGTGAAATTCAGATCATTTTAACCGTGAAAAGTTGTTCAATTCAGAAAAGAAGGTGTAGAAGTAAGAAAATGAGATGAAATCAGGCTGAAATCTGCAGAACTCCTCCTCCTGAGCTCTGATACCACATGTAGGATCGTGCGCGGGCCCGAACTAGTCAATCAGAGGCATTCTACACAATATGAAAGGCGGAAACAGACATATTGTGTTAGATTCAGCAAGAATGTCACTTTAAACTGTCTTTTATATTGATTCTGGTACGATTACAGATCTGTAAACACTTCGACAGCGCTCCGCCGTCGGAAACAACCTTCTTAATTCCGTGCCAACTGAAACGAGATCACAACTATATATAGACATGCTAATTCCGTACGAAACACACTCACACGGAATTAGATTACATGCGAAATTACACCTCAAACAATATTAGCTAATTCCTTACGAAATTACCAAGTGTACTTTCGTGCGGAATCACCTCTTTCATGCGAAATTATCTTTTTGTCTTGATTTCTCGATCTTCGTGCCCTGAGCAATGCAAGACTCGATACAAGACGAAGTCGACAGACGCATGCACCAACAAAAACCAATAACTTGTTGACAACCTAATACTAAGTTCAAACTTTAAAGTAAGAATATAATATTAGTCACTCGATCTAACAAACTCATACATTACTTACTCCAATTTAAGAATTATAATAAAATTTTACATCTTAAAGGTCAGAATTCTAACCACCTGAAGTAAGCTTCATACCAATTACAACAAAAATACATAATATGTAGCCTTTTTAGGTTTGAGCCGACGTCAAAACTCAAACAAACTAATCCAGTTCCACAACCTTAACTTTTGCCTAATAGAAATCACACAAAACCCTAACTTATCCAAAATTTTGTAAACCTTGCTTCTCATTAGCAATCTAAAAATTAAGTAAATGGATACGAAAAGTAAAAACTCACTGAAGGATAGAAACCAATTTATTTCAGTTTGCCTACGAAGACTTGGAGTGAGTTCGTGCATAGCGGATCTTCCTATCTTCAATGGCCTTTTGAAGATCTTTAAACATTTCGTGCATAGCGGATCTTCTGATTTTTTACCGCATTAACTGCTTAGATTAGATTATATGTATACTTTCCACTATATATTAGTGAATATCCATTGAGGCTGCAAGAAATAAAACAAATCAGTGAAGGCAAACCAAGCATGTTTGACCTCAAAACGAATTCAGTTTCATAAAATGTATGTATTCCTTTTCATAATGTTTGTTGTGACAATGATGACAATTTGGGGAGATCATCTTCAACTTCACCATACATCTAAAATACAAACATTATAAACATTAAACATTATAAACCATGTGATTACCTTCAAAAATACAAACATTATAAACATTAAACATTATAAACCATACATCTAAAGATTGTGATGAATGTTGATGGAGATTCCAAATTTCAACCTGAAGTGAATTCAATCAAACATCAGCAAAATCATAATCTCAATTAACACATCATTTAATTAAAGCCTATGTTCTCCAATCTCAAACCAACAACGTTCCTCAATCGCTCTGAATATCCACTGCTCGTCATATAATTACCTCGAATTAGCTGTAAACCTTCACTGTTACCACGAATCCACCATCATCGTCTTCATCAGCGGCCGACCTTCAAAGCCGCTGCAGTTTTTCAAAACCCTAGACACAACAGGTGTTATTGCCGTTGTGTTTCAAAACCCTCGTTTAATCGACATTAGGGTTTCAAGAATAATCGATTAGAGTTCGTATAAAGATTATTTAAAATCTTTGTGATTGTTGTTGTTTGTTGTGTTTCTGATTTGTGATTGTTTGAATTTTGTGGCTGTGGATTCGTGTGGTCCTGGAACTGAACTGAGAGAGAGAGAAAGAGGGGGATGGTTTGATTTTGATTCGAGAGAGAGATGGTCTTGATTTTGATTCGAGAGAGAGAGAAAGATAGAGGTATTGAAATGAGATAGATTTGGGCGGACTATGAAAGATGGGAGGCAGATTTGATTTTGAATTTTGAACTTCCCTCAATTTTATATTTTAATTGTATTTTAAAAGTATTTAAATTAGTGATTAATCTATATCTATTTAAAATGACATTAGCAAGATTTAAGAAAAGTTGAGTTGGCATGTCTGAGTGTTTTACACACAGCCATACTTCTCCTTTTATAGATAAGTAGATAGATAGTATAGATATTAATTAAAAAAAATAATAAGAAAAAGAAAAAGTCGATCAGTTAAATAATAACGTATATATATCTACTTTTGTTTCAAAGTAATATTTGTAGTCATTTTAACGCATGAACCATACATAAATTTTCAAATTTTGTTCTAATATAATAATGATCATGTGGCTATGTCGAGCTTCCCAGTCAATTTCTTTCACCCAGCGAACGTATTTTTCAGCTTTTAGTTTTCTTAGATTTTTTAACATATGTTTTTTAAAAGTTTTGGCGTGACATGAAAGCCCTAAACATATATAATCCTAAATGTATGAAATATACTTCTATTAAAAAGTTATGTGTATCAGTAAATCAGTAATAATAATTATTTGAGACCCAACAACTTACACAACAAAGAAAAAAAACATGGATACATTACACAGTACAACACTTATTAATATTGATATAAACGATCTAACTTAATTATTTATTTTCCCACGTTAATCATAATATCAACATAAGCCAAACCTTAATGTTGCTTTGAGTCTTTGACATTCCAAACTCTTCGATAAACAATATCAAATTAAGACGTAAATATCATATAATTAGTAAATAATTAATAGCTGCACGTAATTTTGTTTGGTCCACAACTTAATTTAAGGGGTATTCTTTTTATCACTCCCCTGTGATATATAGAGAGAGATTTCATATATTCTTCTATTATTCAAACTAATATAAGATACCAAATAAAAGAATGGTTCCTTATTTAACTACAAATAAAAGTATAATATTTTATTATTCTTTGCTTTGCTCATTGTAAGATGCCAAAGAAAATAATTGTTCCTTATTCAACTACAAATAAAAGTAAAATAATTTATTATTCTTTGCTTTGCTCATTGGAGACCTACCAAATGAAGTTGTCCTGGCACACTATATAAAGAAGGTAATAACCACATTCAAAATCGCATGTGTTGTATAATCTCCATCAATCACGAGGTACACATTTAATTCTTCTTTACTTTAAAGTGTCTTTATCTTTTTAAACCTTCCAGATCTATCTCATTACTTGTTAAGGTGTATGGTATCTTGTAGTTAATTAACATCATATCATGGTATGTTGCAGTTAATTAACAACAACATATTGAAAGTGTGAGATATAAAAAGAATTATAATGGAGTTCAAAGGGGTACAAGCAGAAGAGATCATCCAACACGAACATCCACTCATTCTTGAAGATTTGCAATTAATGTATCAAAACTATCAAGAAGATGATGACGATATTGATGACCAAGATTTGATCAGCATGCAAAAGTTTGAGTGCAAATGTGATGCTTGTGGATATCGAATTGATTGGTACCACCGATATTACTACAGGTGTAGCCAATCATCATCATGTTCCTACTCGCTCCACAAATCATGTCGAGAATTGTCCACAACCCTTCGATTTCCAAGACACCCTATCCATACTCTTCACCTTAAAAAAGTTTCAATTTCTTTGAGGTGTCATAGTTGTTTTACAAAACATCTAGATGGTATTTGTTATCATTGTTCTACATGTGATTATGAAATCGATCTACGTTGTGCAAAATCTGCGGAGCAAACTATGATTCATCATCCTGGCCACCCACACCCACTGACCTCTATTACCCTTGACCCCATCATAAGCAAGTGTTATTCTTGTGGAAAAAAACATGAAGGGGTCTTCTATCATTGTAGCACATGTTTTAGCTTCTCAATCCATGTTGACTGTGTAGCCCTTCCGTTCAAGTTAAGTTCAAAGCATCATGTTCACAAGCTCACTCTTTCATATTCTTTTACAGTTATGCCTAGTCATAGCATATGCAGGATTTGTGAAATGAATATTAGCCCACTTTTTTGGCTATACAAATGTAGTAAATGTCGGTACTACATTCACCTTGATTGCGCAACATCGAGGGGGAACCCTTCATGTCCATCTTCTCACACGGTAAATCTTCACCGACTTCGTTTAGTTTCTTAGAAATATAATATGCTTATATTTGACTTTACCTTTGGCTATTTCAATTCATTGTCTTAGGAATAGGCAGCAGTTATACTAATGTTGAAGCTGCTGATTATCCTAACTTTCTCCACTACCCACTCCCTGATGAATCCCACAACATCTTACAACACCACTTTCGTAGAGAAGATTATCGACATTTTGATCAAATTATATTTGATAAGGGGTTGTACACACATTCCCGTCATAATCACCCCTTACAGCTAATCAATGCACCTGATACAAGTATCGTAGGAACTCTTCACAACCCCATGATGAGGATTAAGTTACTATGCAATGGATGTTTGAGCCCAATTACAACAACGCCGTTTTATGTGTGCAATAAAGGTTGCCACTTTCATCTCCACGAGTGGTGCACAAGACTACCTAGTGAACTAGAAAAGCATCCAGGCCACCCACAACACACGCTTGTTCTCTTTCACTCTTATACTATAGATGATTATAAGGGGTTAGAGTGTGAGATTTGTGGATTATGTTGCAATGGATTTAGATACCATTGTACCGAATGCAAATATCGAGTTGACGTGAAGTGTGGACTTATTATGCCTGATAGAATTACACATGAAGCACATCCATATCACTTACTTTCAAGAGTAGATGTATCATCAATCCAAGACATATTGTGTAATGCTTGTGGTTTTGAGTTTACACGAGGTCAGTTTGCTTTTAGATGTAATTCTTGTGATTTCTTCTGCCTGCATATTGGGTGCGCTTTGCATTTGCCCAGGAGAATTAAGAACAAGTGTGACAGGCACCCCCTAGAGCTAAGTTACTTCCCAATTGAGGACTACAAGAGCGACTACTTCTGTGAAGTTTGTGAGGAGGAGCTTATTCCTGAAAGATGGTTCTATCATTGCAAAGAATGTGGGCAGTCAGTACATTCTGCTTGTGCTTCGTTGATACTAAAGTCCGAACAAGATGTTAATAAATCTTCTCCTGAGGTGCCGGAAGGTGTTTTTAAATTTCTTAATATGAAGTTTGGGGTTCTTACTAACCTTTCTAGTCATCCACATCCCGTGTCATGTCATGTGGGGATTGAAGGTGACGGTTGTTGCAAGTTTTGTACAAGTGAATTGCAATCAGAATTGATCTTCAAGTGCCTTGAATGTAATTTTGCTATTCACGTCCGCTGTCCCTCGGGTAGCCGATTGGTGGATATTAATATTACACGTTACAGACCTGATATAGAGGTCGAAGATGATGCCGCGGTAACTTTCTATCCTGGAAAAGTTATTATGAGACCCGTCACATGAAACTGGGAAGCTGTCGATGGAAAGCCGTAAATATTGTAATTATTACTTTTCTTATCTCATGTGTCACTGAATTGGTTTCTTTATATTACGTATGTTTATCTATAATTAATTAATTAAAATTATATACATAGTCTTGAGGGATACTTCAGCAAATACTCATAACACGATCTAAAAAAATTATATTGGGTCAACCAATTAAAACAAAACATTATCAGACTTTCGCTAAAAAAACTAAAATGATGGAAACACTATAATTTTAAACCGGGGACAAAATTGTAATTTTCTAGGACAAATGAGCATGTGTCAGGCAGCCGCCTGACACGAATAAAAATTACACCGAGTCAACCAGTTAAAACAAAACAGTACCATAGTTTTGTAAAAAAAAACTAAAACGATCCCATAACTGTAATTTTACATTGGGGGCAAAATCGTAATTTGACAGCGAAAAAACAAAACCATGGAAAATTTGTAAATTTGAACCGTGGGCAAAATCGTAATTTGGCTTGGAGGGAAAAAACAAAACAATGACAAAACAGCAGCTGTCTGACACTATTCCCCTCAAATATTATTTGTACCGTACTAGTAAATGCACACCCCGCTTCGCCGCGGGCTGCGATATTTAGATGTAATCTTTTTTGGTTAAAGAATTTACTAAAGCAAACGTGATGCAGGAAGGCTACGACAATAGAGAAATAACTCATGTGGAAACCATATCAAAACATCCATCATATCTATCACTTGTACCCTTTATATAGGCAATGGCCAGAAAGCATGTACACAAAACTATGTTCAGTCATTCTTTGAAGACCAAGTTTTAACATTTCTAAAATGTAACCATGTAGATTTTAGTCAGGTTGACTACTTGCCACATCATCCCAATTTTTCACAATTGCTACGTCATTCATCACTTTTCTTAAGGAAGTAGTAGCGATATGTGTCCACTGTGTTCCAGCTGGTAACTTTCGCAATTGTTACTTCATTCATCAGCTTTCTTAAGAGAGTAGTAGCGATGTGTCCATTGTGTTAAAGCTGGTAATTTTTGGGATTGCTGCTTCATTAGCCTCAGATTTCGCTGATCGGATTTTTTACACTTTTACTGCATTGGCTTCAAGGGCGTTGTGATGAACGTTACCTTGCTCTGATTCTACCAAAGACGGGTCTTTAAGAGCATCTGATGATCTGATCTAGCCAATTGGCTTTCTGATTTACTAAAAACGTCTGAAATATATGCGTAAAAATACTAACAAACGGCAAATGAGACAAACAAATGTGAACCAATCTGATATTACTCTCTGGAAAGTTCAAGTTTCACCCATTTCACAAAAGCAAAATTCAGAGTGGGTATGTTTTAATTCAAGCAAGTGAAGTAAAAAAAATACTTAAAGATTAAGCATGTGAAATGGACGAAACTTGAAAGTCAGCCGAAGTTATCGACCATTCGACGACCACATCCAAATTCAGCGAATTATCAGTGCCCAAAATCCCTAAAATAGAGCCGCAATTATCATTCCACTTCCCAATCGCAACCTGCTCTATTGATAATCACTTATGACGTCGATATTAGAGGAGAATTTATGGGCGAAACTAGGGCTAATTACTCAAGGTAGGTTAACTTTAATGGCTAATATTGTTGAGGGTTTTGTTACTAAATATGTTGAAAATAATAATTTTAGAAAAGAGCCTCCACTTCATAGTTCGCTTAGGGGCTACAAAAACGATAGATCGACCCTGTTAGACCATGCGTAATGGGGCGGTTTCTGGCTTTTTTGCCTTGAACCACGCCCCTCAACGCTGCCGGACTGTCCCCTTGGGCGTTGTTATCAGAAAATGGAGCGGAAGTGTTGTTTAAAGAACGCTGGTGTATTTGGGGTATTGTTTGCTTGTCCAATAAGAAGATTCCAAATATTATTAGTTTGTTTTATTTCTTTTTTAAAGATAATAATTGGGCAATTATTGATGGGGCATTATTGGGCATATCTCACTACACCCATATATAAAAAACGCCCCATAATACCTCTTTGCTGATTGGGATGACGCGTGTCACACAACACCCATAAATAGGGGCATTATTCATGTTTACCACTACACATTCTCTTAATGCATTGCTTTATAAGTAAATAAATATGTGTTTATATTTAACATATATGATATGCATATATCAACGAAATAATATAGAAAATATATAAACATCATGATTCTTTCATTTAGTCATATGCACATTCACAATATCAAACAATTGTTTTATATAAAAATATTATATGCAACACTCAAAAGTTATAATATATATATACTCAATTTAGAAAATAAATAGTTTTTTTTACGTCGCTCGTTGTGGCGAAACGGAGCAAATGATAATGTAAAACAAACGTTATTTGAAAATGTAGCATGTTGTTTAGAAAGCTAAACCGTTAGAATCGGTTTAGTTTATTATCGTATTATTTTACAATACTAAAGAAATACTTTATTTTGAATATAAATTCATTTTTAATAAAACTTATGTTGATTGATGGTAAACATTAAACACAACTACGTACTTAAGTTTTTTGAAAAAAAATTAACGAACATAAATTATTAAATAAATATCAAATTAATTGATAAAGTAAAGATGATTTAAAAAAAAAAAGAATTATCAAAAACTAAAATAAATGATAAAGAAAATATGGTTTTAGAAAAGGAAAAAATTAAAATACGTTAAAAGTTAAAGTAAATAAGAAAAAAATAAAAATGTGTTAAAAGTAAATATTAAAAATAATATATTGGTATAATAAAATATTATTACTACTACTGAAAGCTAACCTACCCAATAAAACACGATACATTGATATTTTATCTTTTTTACTACTTAATCTCTATATCATTTTTATTATTATTATTATTTATTTATTTATTCTTGTAATCATTTTTTCGTTGTAATCGTTGTAAAATCCGAAACTTGGATTATAAATAAAATTCGTATTTCTTTTCACATACTACATATTCATACATGCTCATACGTTCGAATTCATTGTACATCGAATCCTTATTCGCAATTCATACGCATACGATACTTATTTACGATACATGTCCATGCATGTCCTTAAATTGTTGATACTTAAAAACCCCTAATAATATTCTTATTTACACAACGATGTTGGGTGTCGAATCCAACAAATAAAATAATAAGAAAACTACTAGTATGAGTGGAAGTAGAGTTCATGTCCACAGGGATACAGATTAACGAATTATGCCAAAACGTTTTAAACACAGATACGGTTGTTTTAAAAGGGGGGTTTTTAGTTTAACTAAAACGTAAAAACAATTTATAATTTTTAGATTAAAAATAAAAGCTAATTAAAGTGGTTGGAAAATTCAGATGTTAAAACTAATTTCAACACCAGGGCAATTTCTTGATTCGGTTCGACTTACGATCATTAACGGTCACGGTGCAATGATCCTTTTTAAATAATAGTTTGTATCGACACTAGACGTCACGTAGTTCGGACATCCACTCTATCTAATGTCTAACCAAACGCCGTTCGTTGATTAGAGCCAACCCGCTACTCTAAACTCACGCCGTTCGGATTTTAGCGTGCGGGTTGCGGGATAGAAGTATCAATTACAATCAAACACTCACGCCGTTCGGAGTGCCTAATTATATTGTATGATTCTATAATAATTTTGGGTTCATAGACAAACTCAAAATATTATTTGTTCCTTGTATCAAAAATTAAAACTTCGTTAGGGTTCTAAAAATTGATTGAACTTTATTAGAAAAATTAATAAGTTGATCAGGTTTATTAACAATCTAATATTTTCCGGATTGAATCCGTAGTAAAAACAAGAATCATATAAACAAACCACTAAAATAATTGGATCTAACGTGATCGTTTCACATAAGTTTATGAACCAAATCAAAGAAAATAAACCCCGATGTCGAAACTAAAAAAGTCTAGCCAGACATGATGGCTAGTTCAGTCAATACAAATATGAAACCAAACATCCAAAACTTAAACTTACTAAACAAAATTGTTCTCCAAAATCACCCAAAAAAGAAAATGCCCTTTTTCGTCTTTGACTTGCAGCCGTCCAACAAACTTCCTTCCATATCGTTCATTTTGTTTTTATCATTATCCCCTTTTGATTGCCTACACTTTCCCATGACATTGTTTCATCAGTGGGCCATAAGGTCCATTTAATCTTTTCCCTTTCTTGCGATGGTCTAGCCCAACAACAGCTCATTTGCAAACAATTTAACCCATGTAGGTTTTGTAATTTTCAAGTTGCAGTCCAAACAATTTATACATGTTGCTGCTCTTCAAACGTTGATCCACAAACTTCTTTATGCTTGCTAATTATCCAAATACTTTCGTATTCATTTAAATCGACTATGAACATAGCCACCTTTCTGAGTCCTTGCAATCCATTTGAAAAATTCTTGTCATTCCTCACGACCGCTCTGTGCCTACAAAACCATTGAAAACGTCCAAAGTAGATTCCGTTCCACAAAAACGCGTATTTTCCAAAACAATGCAATATATATAGTATAAATGCCTAAAATGCAAATAAATACGCATGCTAAAATGTGGTAAAATATGCCTAAAAATGCAACTAACAAACGATTAATCATCTAATATGTGACATATACTAGCCACTTACAAACATATTGCATACTTGTACATCACACTTTTTACCTAGTTAAATCATGTTTTATTCCATGTTATACCTTATTACGAGTTAAGGAAAACATTGTTACATATTATTGAATATCTTAAACAACAAAATGACACATTATAATGTTAAAGAAATAAAATAAAAAAAATATATGGCAGCCCCTATTAGCTCAAATCAGCCCTTATTGGGTTGGTTTTGTGGGCTTTTTCCAAGGTTTAACCCCTTCTAAACATTTCCAAATCCCAGCTCATTAAAAGCCTAATCCCTTCCCTATATAATAAGCACTTCCCCACTCCTTATTCCACTTTAGCAAGCCTCCAAATACTTCAAAAACCCTCCCAAACTCAGCTGAGTTTCAGCCATGCTTTTTAAAGTTCCAGCCATAAAAAGTCAGTTTTAACTCACTTCCACTTCAGTTTTCTTCTTATATCTTCTTCTACAACACTTGGATAACCTCTAGAAAGGTTCTCACAAGTTTGCTTGGGCAAACTAAGGTGAAACCTTACCATTTTGAGGTCCAAAGTGCACCTAAATTCTGCTCATTTTTATCTTCATGTTTTGGAATAAAACTCATGTTTTTCTTCATACATTTCTATGTCCTTATGCCACTAATCAAGACTATGATTATGTGTGCTTAAAAACAAGGTTGTAACATGTAAATCCAAAGGTTTAATCCTCAAAAACTTTCTTTTTTAATAAGGTTTTAACCTACAAGTGATGAACAAGTCCTACACTTGAGATTGTGTGATTATAAGGTTAGTTTGGGCGATCCTATTTGAAAATCCACACATCACTTGATGTTTTCTTAGATTAGTTGTAGTTATTTCATTCTTTATTATATATTCTTGACCCTCCTTGTTGTCTATGACAACGTGTAGTGGTGAATACTAAACACACACACACAGACAGACACAGAGAATGTTCATCATAATCAGATCTGGTAAGAGAGAGAGAGTCTGATTGAAACTCAGAAATCACAAACATATACAAACAGCCATCTCGTGACACAAAATCTAATTCAAATGAACACATTTAGTGAAAATTAAGTTCGTTCATCAACATAACACAAGGATTTGTTCAATTAATACAACAATCAGAAATCAAGTGCGTTAATCATCAAAAAACAACGGTTCATTCATGAAATGCAACAATCAGGTAGGAGTGAGTCTGAACATACCATTTGATTCACGATTTTGATGGCGTCTGACAGCTTTGAGGCTTCAAAGCCGGTGGAGCCTAGAGACTGAAGTAGCTGGGGATAGTTACCCCCTTGGTTAAAGTCGTAGCCGTGAACCCTAACAAAATCGTTGAAATCCGCAATAACACAAACAAGCATCTTCTAAACCCTAAGATCCCTATATATACGGTCTATACAAAATGTAATGTATATGTTTATGTATTTCTTTTTTTTTTAGTTTTAATTATGCTATATCATATAATAATTTAACTAATAAAAAAATGAAAAATGGTAGAAACAGAAAACGAAATCCGATAAAAAGCATTACACATTGTGTCTCACTATTCATCATGGCTTAGAGGGACGGTGTCTTTTACATTATTATTTTAGTTAAAATTTTGTCTTAGTAAAAAAAACTCGTATCCAAACACCTTGTACCACCATAGGTTTAAGAGAACGCAATCGAACCTTGGCGCCTTTTCCCTTGGCCTCACGAGGCAGAACTAAATAATAAATATAAAATTTATAGATCTGATAAATTTTAAAATAGTCTAAAACATCCCAATGAGGCGCCCATTCTCTTACCACCTCCGCCCTTAGAGGCGTGCATACGTACAAACGTAACCCCGCCTCAAACGCATTTTCTTACCGCCTACGCGGCTTTTTTTTCTTTCTTTTTTTTTTTTAACCATGCTTGTACCCATGGTCCACATAAAAGGCAGCGTTGTGTAATTTGCTATTTTGTGTCAACTATAGAATCCACATGGTGTACTTCAATCTCTGCTCAACTCAAACCGGCAACATGAAGAGAGAGAAAAAAATGTTCATAAGAAGGCTTAAAAAACACACCATGTTTAACAAATCCGGTTTCAACTCCTCCAGTTAAAAGGCAGACAATGTAAAGTTTGTAACTAACTAGATGGTGTTTCATTAAGACAACTAGAGCACCTACTAATCTCTCGAATATAAAAAAAGTATAGTTACATGAGCTGTTAATAACCTCGCCTGTATGAAATGTGCATTTGAAGGTGGCAAGCTTGTGATGAAGCCCATGGAAATTTCTTCCTAGGCGCGGTAGAAGGCCATATGAGTTTGTTGGCAGGCGGAGACAAAACAGGTGACGTCTTTTGGCAATTGAGACCATGATAACGAGGCCCTAATCCGACGAATTGTGGCATTGACACCCGATGTTGCTTGAATGGAACTCCGTAACAATGTTTAAGCAAAGAGATGGAATACATGGTGTCAAGAGTCACGTAACTCTTGAAACCATGGGAATGGGAATAGAGGAGGGGACCGGGAGAGTGTGAGGTTCATTCTCGTTATCTTACCGGACTTGGAAGTCGTTACAGTAGGCAAGGATCTCTTGAGTCTTAATATAAAGTTTAATGGATTTTAATTAAATTTAAAAAGGTTATAACGATTGAAAGCAAAAGTAGGATGGTTTTGTGTCAATTTAACAACCCCAAGCCTCAAACTGGCATTCGGTCTTGAGAATTCATGTACCATATTTGAGCTCGAAAAAACGTGCCCTTAGGCCTTAACGGAATTGGGTATTGGGCTTACGAAAGGTCTAAATCTAATGTCAATGGGCTAATAACAAATCTAAACCATAAGAATAAGTTTGTAAGTGGGCCAATGTTGGTGTTTGTATGAATATACCCTGTTAAATTTTTATTTTTTACATATACATATCGGGCTTTTCTAAAAGATAACGTGCCATTCGAAAGGTGATCCTCCCCGCCCACCCTCAGGGGTTCCTAACTTCCCCTACTGATTTATAAGTTAACAGTAAATAAAGGTATTAACCTCTACACCACCACTGAAAATAATCAAATCGCAGATTTGGCAACACAAAAAATAATATAGATGTAAGAGTAAATTGCCATTTTAGTCCCTGAGTTTTGTCCAAATTTGCCAGTTTAGTCCAAATAGTTTTTTTTTTTGCATCTGGGTCCCTGACTTTTACATTTTGTTGCCATTTTGATCACTTTGCCTAACATCATCCAAAAACTCCATCTTTAACTAGGGATATTTTGGGGATTTTCATTTTAAATGTTTTTAATTGCCATTTTGATCCAATTCCAAAAAATCAAAAAAATTCCAAAAAATCAAAAAAATTCCAAAAAATAATAAAAATTCTAAAAAATCATAAAAATTCTAAAAAATCCAAAAAATTCTAAAAAATCCAAAAAATCCGTTTTGGCGCGAACCGTTTCGACCCGTACCGTTTCGAAGCTGAACCGTTTCGACGCGAACCGTTTCGACCCGTACCGTTTCGAAGCCGAACCGTTTCGACCCGTACCGTTTCGAACCGAACCGTTTCGAACCCGAACCGTTTCGAGCTGAACCGTTTCGACGCGAATCGTTTCGACCCGTACCGTTTCAAAGCCGAACCGTTTCGACCCGTACCGTTTCGACCCGAACCGTGCCGTATCGAGCCGAACCGTTTCGAGCTGAACCGTTTCGAACCCGAACCGTTTCCAGCTGAACCGTTTCGACGCGAATCGTTTCGACCCGTACCGTTTCGAAGCCGAACCGTTTCGACCCGAACCGTGCCGTATCGAGCCGAACCGTTTCGAGCTGAACCGTTTCGAACCCGAACCGTTTCGAGCTGAACCGTTTCGACGCGAACCGTTTCGACTCGTACCGTTTTGAAGCCGAACCGTTTCGACCCGTACCGTTTCGAGCCGAACCGTTTCGACCCGTACCGTTTCGAACCGAACCGTTTCGACCCGTACGGGTCGAAACGGTACGGTTCGATACGGCACGGTTCGGTTCGAAACGGCTCGGTTCGAAACGGCTCGGTTCGATACGGCACGGTTCGGTTCGAAACGGTACGGGTCGAAACGGTTCGGCTTGAAACGGTTCGGGTCGAAACGGTTCGGTTCGATACGGCACAGTTCGGTTTGAAACGGTACGGGTCGAAACGGTTCGACTTCGAAACGGTTCGCATCGAAACGGTTCAGCTCGAAACGGTTCGGGTTCGAAACGGTTCAGCTCGAAACGGTTCGGTTCGATACGGCACGGTTCGGTTCGAAACGGTACGGGTCGAAACGGTTCGGCTTGAAACGGTACGGGTCGAAACGGTTCGGCTTGAAACGGTACGGGTCGAAACGGTTCGCGCCAAAATGGATTTTTTGGATTTTTTAGATTTTTTAGATTTTTTTGGATTTTTTAGAATTTTTATGATTTTTTAGAATTTTTATTATTTTTTAGAATTTTTATTATTTTTTGGAATTTTTTTGATTTTTTGAATTGGATCAAAGTGGCAATTAAAAACATTTAAAATGAAAATCCCCAAAATACCCCTGGTTAAAGATGGAGTTTTTGGATGGAGTTAGGCAAAGTGATCAAAATGGCAACAAAATGTAAAAGTCAGGGACCTAGATGCACAAAAAAAACTATTTGGACTAAACTGGCAAATTTGGATAAAACTCAGGAACTAAAATGGCAATTTACTCTAGATGTAACTATTGACCTCGGGCATCAAAATTCAAAACAAATTAACTCATTTTCTTTTCTCAATAAGCATAGCATACAATTTCAAATTCAGCTTCTAATAACAGATATCTCATGTTATGAAGATGAAAACAATACCTGGAAAACAATCCAACCCATAAATATTGGGCATTTTCATAGATCTAATGTTAATTTACTACTTAATCCTTGCTTCTACATCATTTTTATTATTATTTATTTATTTAGAAAACAAATTATAACAAAGGTTTTAGTTATTAGTTAACGTACCCAACCGCGTCTCGTAACCAAAACCGGATAACTAGCCTTTAATTTGTATTCTTTTTGTCTTTTTTTTTTTTTTTATTTCTCTAGTCAATTAACAAAGTTTTACTCTAATAGTATATATTATTTTATATCTATTAATTAATTTTAACATCATTTTATTTTAGAGTTTTAATTATTATTGTTAATTTAAAGAAGGGGTATTACAACAACTAAGATTTACTTAATGATATTTCTACCTAATTGAGTGAATACTTTTTCATTCAAATAAAACCTTAAAGTACCATTCTTTTATGCAATTATCTTTGTAACAATGATTTAATTATGATTAAACCCAACCATCGAGTATGGCACATTTCAACCCAACTACAAACACTAAAACGCACCTTAGATGACATACAAGCACCACCATTGACATATTATACAAATGTTTCACTTTAATATTTAATTCATACAAATCCACATAATTGGACAAAGTTTTACTCATACATAATCATATATTGATTTGCATCTACTACTTAGCCATCCTAGTATAACTAGTAAAACCATACAAGCATTTGCTAACACTCGTAGCATTAAAATTGTTAGTTAACCTACCTGTCACATTGCAACTTTGAGAACCATCGCTAGATTTATCATTTAAACTCGAAGAATATTCAAAGAAAAACTAGAAGATCTGCTACAAACTCTTTGAATATTTGAAGGAACGTTGAATATTAGAGAGAGAAAGGAGAGAGTAGATAAAAGATTGTGCAAATCTCTTCTCCTATCGTCGAGTATATATACCCATCGCATTTAATACGATGGGTAAACGTGACGGGACACCACGCACGTGACCAATCAGCAGCTGTCACGTAGGTCAGAATTCTCGGAGTGACGATTACCACGCGCGCGTGGGCCTCCCTCGCATGACGGAAAGCCAAAACGTCAGAAACAGCATGATGATGACCGTGTCAGCAGTCAACTCAAACGTCGCCATCAACGACATTTGCACCAGCCTATCAGAATTCAAAATTCGAGTTTTTCCCGCTCAAAGTTACTACAAACTTCATGCAGAAGTTACCAATGCCGCGTAGCATCCATGATTATCCAATGAGGCTGCGCGCTTACATTCAAAAGCAAAACTACCAACAGGCTAATCTAGTAGTCGCGTCATAGTGAGTGACAAAAACTTACACGCACGCCGCCTACCAAGAACTAGCAAGCAACTTTCAAAGCTAACACTTTCTTTTTTCTAAGTCTAGAGCTTCAACCATTTACTTCGCGCATGTAGCAACACTGGACTGGGTGGACTTGAAAGGGTATGGTCCCAAAAAGCCACGCAGACCATTTTAGGTCTCGCATTGGACCAAACTCCTTACTCGGCAAACAGATCAATCTTTAGACCCGCGCTGGCTGCTCAAGCAGAACCTAGCCTCGCGCGAGGTCGAAACAAGAGATAACATCAGTTTTCATACTTAGTGTTCTGGATAAGATCCTTTAGCTCTTACAACCCTGCGCGGGCCAGTTACGTGCACAACAAGGGTCGCACAGGAGTTACGGCGCAAGGCCACTTCAGAAAGTACACAAGGTACAAGTGGCAGAAGAATGAGCCAATCAGCGTCCACCGGGCTGTGCTCTATCGTGCTCCACGATCGACTGACGTGCAGGAGACAGAGAGTACACAAGGACGCCTACGTAGCACCAATCAGGGGGCGGTGACAACTGCCCCATGATCTCCACTTACCTGCTGATGGCAGAGGGACAACAAGGCCGACAACTAGAACACGTGGCTCCAATCAAGGTGCGCCAACACCGGAGATCTTTTAGAAGCCACTAACGGTCGATACCAATGAGACAAGAAGGATATCCCTGGTTGTCGCCTTCCGGCCCAAGGCCCATCAGCCCATCTTCTCTTACAGCTCTTCGGCTATAAATAGAGACCTTCATACACAGGTTAAACATTCCGTCTTCTCTACTCTTTACTCTGAACACACACTTATTCCTCAAATCAGTTACTTATTCACATGCCGGAGCCTGGTTAAGAGGGAACCCCCATATTCCCCTCTTAACGAGCTAACAGTGTTTCTGTTTTGCAGGAAGATTAGATCAAATCGGAGCTCAGGAAAGTTAAAGAAGATTAACCCTCATGTTTGAAACATAAACCACCTAATTAACTCTAAAATTAGATACGTGTTTCTTCATTGGCGCCTACCGATTTTCACAATCACTTCCATCTTCTTTTTTCTGAGGGTTTTTTTTTTTTTTTTTTTTTGTTCTCTTGATCATGACTGGTTAAGGGATAATTCCTGATTTCGGTTTCTGCAATATCTCTCAACCAGGAGCCGGGGAGGACAACTCGCACGTCCAACTCCATCCCATTATTTGATATAATCGATCTAACTTAATTATTTATTTTCCCACGTTAATCATAATATCAACATAAGCCAAACCTTAATGTTGCTTTGACATTCCAAACTCTTCGATAAACAATATCAAATTAAGACGTAAATATCATACAAGTAAATAATTAATAGGAATAGGTCCACGTAATTTTGTTTGGTCCACATGTGCGTTAAATTATTTGATTGTGGATAACAAATTAAAATGTAGTAGAGACAACGTGACATAAGCAAACAAGAGTTATATTAATCAGGTAATGGTGAGAATAAATTCCACGTGGACATTGTTAGGCGACCAAAGTTTAATATTAAATACCAGTTTGGAACCGTCTTCAATTTACAATTATTGCAGTAATGCATGCCTAAAGTTTTACAATGGCAAGCTTGGACAAGATGGTTGAGGTTGAGACATTATGTTACAATTATTGATGTTGTGCATGGAGTCTATTGTTTTAATAGATGACTTCAAGAGGCTAAGACCAGTAACACCACCCGTAATGGGGTGGTTTAGACATGGAGCACCCAAAAAAAGACGCCCAAACACGTTCACACACCACTACGCCCGGGAGTGGTTTTTTGCTTCTTTTATTTTGGCGTGTTTAAAAAAACGCCGGATACAAATGAAATTGGCCAATCAAAATAGAGAGACGCGGTTTTAGTGAAATATTATTTGATGTAATTTACAAAAATAAAAAAAAATTAATAATTGGTTAATCATGGAATGGGGCATTATACCATTACACCAGTTCTAACTTTAAGCCCCATAATTCTCCTTTGTTGACTAGGCGGTCACATAACGGATCATGCCCAAGGGAGGGACATTATCTTCACTCATCACTTCAGATGGTCTAAGTATAGACTTATGATGTGAAGCCCATGAGTTTAGAGTTATGCTCATGAGTTGGATCGGTAAGCTAAGTGTATATGAGATTTTTGTTATCTACTATAGCTTCAAAGTATTGAAAGCCAAAGTGAGTCTATGTAACTAGAACATGGCTAGCTAGTGGATGTAACAACACTCACATCATTGATCCAAGGGTTGAGGTTCGTAAGCCCTCTTCAACTGTTATGAAGAAAGAGGAACAAAGCGAATTATGACTTATTGTGAGAGATGGAGCAATATTTGGATGTGGTAAGCACAATTTTGGGTGTGATGAAAACTAACACTACAAGAAACTGGAGCTTTAGCAACGCTATTTGTCGGGGCTAATGATACCCAAAATCGTCGCTGAAAGTATTAGCGGTGACAAGACTTATAAGGGTGTAAGGAGTGGTTAAACACTTTGGAGTGGTAAACCAAAAAACCGACTAATTAGAGCGTGCCATGTCAATCAGTCAAAAATGTTTAAACTTTGCTGAAAAGTGTTGGCAATGGTTTAAACATTTGGTGAAGTGGTAAACTTTTTAAATAAAAAAAAGGAAAAAAAATGTGATTGGTTGAGATTGGAATGGACCCCACCCCACACCCCCCTCTCTCTTTCCTTTCTCCTTTCCCGCATCGGTAAAGCATCACCGATTTTAACCCAATTTCGTCAACATTGTATGCGGCAATGGGGTTGGCAGTGGTTTGCCGCCCATTACCGAATCGGTGATCTCCGTTTGCCGCCTCCACTCCTTACCCCCTAAGTGTTTAAAAATAGTTAAATAGTTAATATCTAAGTGTTTAAAGATAGTTAAATTTGAGTACTCATTAGTTATAAAAATGTTGCATACTATCAAGACAAGTTGATTTATTCTCTTATCCTAATGAAGTTATGATTATAAGAACAAATAAATTAAAGAAAATCTATAATTATATTAAATTAAAAGGAAACTCATTTATGTCCTAATGAAGTTATGATTATAAGAACAAATATCCTAATGAAGTTATGATTATAAGAACAAATAAATTAAAGAAAATCTTTAATTATATTAAATTAAAAGGAAACTCATTTATATTAAAGTGGTTTAATTTTGGTTGAGTGTAATGATTTTAATAATATGTTTCTTGCCTATCCATCCTTTTTTAACGTTACAAAATATTCAGGACAACAAATACATGCTATATTGAAGAAATTATTGATTTCAAGGTCCGAAAATCAACTTTAAAAAATAAATAATATCGTTTTCCCAAAACCGTTGTTGAAATGTCGTCGAGTAGATTTGTCCCTTTTTAGTGGTTAATCAATAATAACCATGTTAGTAATTTTTCTTAGGCTGCTTGGTATGGGGATCGGCTTTGGACCGTCCCCTACCGGCGCCGGTCCTCCATCCATGCTGCCCCCCGCCCCCCTCGTCGCGTCCTCACCGTCCTTTGGAGGACGTCTCCGACGGTCCACAACAAGACAAAAAGGCAGTCATCCCCTCTCACACACCCATATACATACAATATATACATATACATTTTAGGTTCACCCTCCTATTTTCACACATCCATCCTCTTTGCCTCATCCTCATGCCTATTCTATGTGTCGCTTACGTACCGAACCATCCTCCAAATAAAGATCATCACCATACCGTGTACCCTTATCTACACACATTTATATCATCATACCGAATTGAAATGACTTTCTAAGTGACAAGTAGTTTTGACTTTGTATAATTTTCATGGTGCAATTATTTTATATTTGAACGAAAATATCCAATTTAAAAGTTTATTTTTCTCTAAATAACTTTTACGTAACTTACATGTATAACATATATAACCTTTAGCTATACAAACTTCTGTATTTGCAAATAACTTTTATATATAGTTTATGTATCATCCTTGTTTTCTAAAAAAGTAAAAATATTTATCAAACACATGAAATGGTGACTAATAACTACATAAAACAATTTAACGTAATGAAAAATATAACTAGTAAACACAACAATATAAAACAAACCCAAAAATATAATAAAATAACATAAATAGAGAGACAAGACAGCATCAAAAAATGGATTAATGGAATCATAAGCAGACCACTGAATATCACGCATGACCAAAATCCTCTTTAAATTGACACCCCCCCCCCCTAACACCATCATTACTTCAATCACTTTTTTTAACACCGAAACTCACACACGCTCTAATTCTACTATTCAGATCATTTATCAATCAAACATGAACCGTCAACACCATATTCTTCCTCTCCGCCGAACCAGCAGTTGCGACACCACCACCGCAATAATCCCATCAAACTACATCTCTTCAACCTACTCCGCGGACGATAACTCTCTCGTCAAAACCGGCTGTGCCCCTCGTTTATTCCGATCCCGTTCCAGCATCTCAATAATTTTCCGTTCAATTATCAACATATTATCAATCCCTACAATCCTACCCACCCAACTGTCCCTAACCCCGTCACCGGGTCGAAAAGTCACCGGCACGTTATTCGGAAACCGGAGAGGACACGTCAGCTTTGCGGTTCAGTATGACCCGAGATCCGAACCCGTGTTAGTTGTGGAGCTGGCGGTTACAACAGCCGCACTTGTAAAAGAAATGTCGTCGGGGTTAGTTAGGATTGCGTTGGAATGCGAGAAACAAAAGCCTCACGCGCGGTGTGTGGCGCGTGGGGGAGGTGGTAAAACAAAGTTGTTTCTCGAGCCGATGTGGAGTATGTATTGTAATGGGAAGAAGTATGGGTACGCGCAGTCGCGGGCTTGTTCCGCGTCTGACTGGCACGTGCTGAGCACGGTGCAGACGGTTTCGGTCGGTGCTGGTGTTATACCGGTCGTGAAGGACGGTCGGAAGGGAAACGATGAGGGGGAGTTGTTGTATATGAGAGCGAGGTTTGAGCGAGTTGTGGGGAGTCGTGACTCGGAAGCGTTTTATATGATGAACCCGGATGGGAGTGGAGGGCCTGAACTCAGTATATTTTTACTTAGAATATAGTCATGCTAGACTAAGTTGAGTTTACTTATAAATATTATATTTATATCGTAGGGCCTCGGAGTCCGTTTGATACCCATCTTACGATTTCAGTTTTTTCGAAGACTATGATCTATGTATTTAAACGTGACCCTAAAATTCATATACTTTACTTTTGTGATATGTAAAATAAAATTAAAAAAAAAACTATAATATGAATGTAATTAATTTTTAAGTTAAACTAGTTTTTTAGCCGTGTCGCGCGTTGCGGCGACAACCTAGCATTTACGACTTCGTTACATGCACGTTTGACTTTGTTATATGCATGAGATACAATAAATCGGCTCGCCGTGTGATGTCGGCTCGTTAATCATAATTTTGCTATTAATAATGTACATTATTAAAAAAATCATTTGAGTAAAGTGTTTGTGTAGCCTAGATGAATCCCCGTATACAAAACAAAGTACAATTATATGCTTCCTAAATCAAATAGTAACAAACAATAAAGAAATCATGAGAATAATAGTACCTTGGTTTTCTCCTGCAATTTGCTTGCATCAGTTAGATCGTGCAGATAACATACAATTTCAGCATTTAACCCGCTTATACCAATCTCTTCATGTTTCAATGCCCATAATGAAACCTTATAATAATTGATGTGCATGAACGAATAACTCATTGTCATAATAATTTACATAGAATCCCATCAAAGTCGAAGATGAGCATAAGCATGTCAGAATTCATGGGTGTTTTGTCATTTCACAAATTTTGGTTATTTAAGTACCTAATGATAAGATATGTCATTTCACAAATTTTGGTTATTTAAGTACTTAACGATAAGATAATATTTTATTTATATTTTGTTGAATATAACATTACATTTTGGAAATCAGCATATAGAAAACTCAATAGTTATCTTCCTTCAAATTAGAGTTATAAACAATAAAAACGCAGATTAAAAGTATTGAAAATAAGGTAAAAAAGAGGGTAGGTAATGGTTTCTCCGGTTGCTGTAAGAAGCATATTAAGCATCGTATCAACGAATATATAACTATGGTTCTCAGAATTAATTCAATGCCTGAAGAAATTATGAAAGACAATAAACCATCATTCCAACATAATTTATACATATGAATAATAGTAATACGCGTATAATCAATATTCAAGGGCATTTACCATGTATAGTGCACCAGGTTGGTTTTAACCTCTCTTCATTGGACCATCAAAATACAATAACCTTGTGGGGAGAAACACCTGAAATAAATTAAACTTGGAACAAAATCCAGTTCATGGGTCCACAATTAAGGCCCAAAGATTCGAGGCTGATGCCACACAACCTATGTATAAACCTTTGGCGATTTCATGTTGTTACACCAGCAAAGAACCAAGACCACAATGTGTTAAGCTTCTCCAAAACAATATTAATAAATATAAATATAAAAATAGCTTGTTCCAATGATAGTCGCAACTTCTCTTATGCAGTTCCTTGGAAGCATATCATTAAAATCGAGTCCGACTTGAACCGTGGGGCTTTGGACTTGAGAAGTATTATCAAACCGTTTGTTGGGAACGGCTCCACAATCTTGTTTTGGCTCGACAGGTGGGTTGGGTCATCGCCCCTGGCCTCGGCTTTCCCAACTCAGTTTGCCTCGAAAAGGACAAATTCTGCACCGTCTCAGGCTGGGGTCTATGGAGTATGCGGGTGTCTCAAATGTGGGCACAATTACAACGGAGTAAATCTACATGTTCCTGCTCAAATAAAAAAAAATTGCCATAACTGTTCGCTAACAATCATAAAACGCAATACCTAATGTCTCTATATTCGCCTAACTTCAACTATACAACCATACCCGATCATACATGCAGGCCCATCAGAGCATATCATCCTTCGAACCTCCATGAAACGGTAGCCTCCTTTTGCTACATCAGAAAACAAATCAGGTCATCAGAACACTAAACGTCATTGCTGATGGGGTTGCGTCTTTGAAACCCTTCCCGTCGCGGTTACCAAGCAACGTAGGACGGCACATGCCGTGGAGGGCGATGGTGGTGACGTTAATGGTGTCGGTGGAAGAGAAAATGTTGCAGATGGTTGAAAAAATCCCCGTTCTTGCTGATCCGATCGAGGTTCAGACCTTGCTTTCTGCTGCTATTCGGATCGATGTTGCATGGATGATTAACGGTTCAGACCATGTTTGCTGCTGCTGTTCCGAAAGCCGGTTGGTGCATGGTTGCGTAAAGGTGTAGATGGTGAGCGATTGAATGAAGATTTGGCAAGTGATTCGGTGACAAAAGAGACTACCGGGGCAGTTTTGACTTTTCGCTTGGTCGGTGGCACTTTGTGTTTTAAGACTATAGATAATAGATAATATAGAATGCTAGTGTTAATTCCCATGAATTTTACTGGACAGAAAAACAATATGTTTTGAAAATATAATACATACTTCTTATAAATTAACAGCTTTAAAATACTGCTTAGTGTACAACATTTAAAGTTTATTTGTAATTCTTTAATCACTATTATTTCTTAATAAAAATATATATATTTAAAAATTGTTAATGAACATACTAATACTAATACTACAACATAATAAATTAGTAAGAAAAAACTATAATGATTGCTCAATAACATGTAATCCAAATACATATAGTTTTACATAAACATTCGATTTAAGTAAGTTTTTCCTTGAAGGAAATATTGTGAGGGCCAAAATCTAATATACTACTTCAGGTTTTTTGAATCTTTGGAATCAATAACTTGACATCTTATAGACCATTTGAAAACACAATCTTCATTTTTGGTTATCAACAGTTTCATCTTTATTGGTCCACGTGTCATTATTTCCATATGGAATTAATACGAATTACTAAATAATAATTATTTAATTTCCACCAAAAAAAAAACCATGGCATGGTCATTTTCACCATCCAGTTTGCTGCAAGTCTACCTACTATTAACATCATCATCCTATACTTCTTTCAAGCTCATCAATGGCTAAACAGATGACGTGTCCAAAATATCAAACTATCCGAATCACACAACTCACTTGCTGTCGGTGAAATCGATATCAATGACATCACCCTCCGGTCCCTTCTCTGAAGCTCCCGACGCCTCAGCACCCGGTGGTGTTCCCGGTTCACCGGGCTGGTTGTAAAGGGACTGGCCGAGCTGCATCACCTCTTGGTTAAGCGCACCCATAGCGTCTTTTATGGTTTGTGTTGACCCGCCGGTTATAGCCTCCCTCAGCTCACCGAGTTTCGCCTCGACCTTCTCTTTCACCGGTGCGGGAACCTTGTCTCCTAATTCCTTCAACTGCTTCTCGGTCTGGTATATGACTGAATCCGCCTGGTTCTTCGTGTCAATAGCATCTCGCTTTTCTTTGTCTTCTTTAGCGAACTTTTCGGCTTCGTTAACCATTCTCTCCACCTGTTTAATCAGCAATACAACACGATTTTAGTTATGTTTTCATTTAGGGGTGCTAAACAGATCGTGTTTGCGGGTCGGCGTGTTCAACCCAACGTGAACCCAAAAATTGTATCTGAACACAGCCCGAATATCCGCAGGTTGTAACCCAAACACGACTGGTTTAACCCAAACTTTTTTATTTTTCATTTTTTTCGCAATTAATATATTAAAATTAAAATTTACCAAACAAACATAAATGTATATAATACAATTACAATTAAGTTATGACACTTTTTGTCAATTTCTCTTTTAACAATTTCTCTTTTAAGTTATAATTATGGCATAAAATACACACCCAGTTCAATTTATGACATAAAACAAATTGTAAAAAAAAATACTATAAAATAAATGGGTTAGACGGGTCAACCTGCCGACCCGAACGCGTTGACCCGAACCGACCCGTTTATCCGAACAGGTTCGCGGGTTCAGCCTGAAACTGGCCCAAACCCGTTTAGACTAAACCCAAACCCACGAATTTCGTGTTAGGTTTGTGTCGTGTTTTCAGGTTGTGTCAGAAATTCACAACCCTGTTTTCATTGCCAGCCTGTTTAATATGCATATAAGTAAACGAGTATTGTTATAAAACATACCTCATCACTAGGTAACGTGCTAGCACCGGTGATGGTAATATCTTGCTTCTTTCCGGTGCCCTTGTCCATAGCAGTGACAGACAGGATACCATTTGCATCGATGTCGAATTTAACCTCGACTTGCGGGACCCCACGTGGGGCCGGCGGGATTCCGTCAAGACGGAAGCTACCAAGAGACTTGTTGTCTCTAACGAACTCTCTCTCACCCTGTAGGACGTTAATATCAACACTTGTTTGCCCGTCAGCAGCTGTAGAGAAAACCTCTGATTTTGAAGTTGGTATAGTTGTGTTTCTTGGGATGATTTTCGTCATCACACTGCCGAGAGTTTCGAGACCGATGGATAACGATGTTACGTCTAGAAGAACAATGTCACTCACTTCCTTATTAGCAACACCAGCCTAGACACCAACAACAATAACATATCGATTATTTGATGCATGGGCAAGCAGAAAAACCGAATGACTGAAACATAACAGAAATAACCGAACCGATTGAAATTTTTTTTTTTTTGGTTATGGTTTTTTTATCACCTATTTAACTGAATCAACATTAGAACGAACTTTTATTTTTTATAAATAATATATGTGATGCGTCCGAAAAATTTGTTATATTTTTTGACAATAACATATTAGTTGTCACGTATTCTACTTAATAAATTATAAGCTTTACTTTATAAAATTTAAACATTGTAATATTTTATTTGGCCGAGATAAACTGGATTTATAAATCGATATTAGCTTGAATCTACCGATCTTTATCTTTAAAGCTGATGGTTAACGGGACCATCTTTTCCAGTAACCGAATTAACCAAACCATGTATGACCAAATTAGTTACAAAAATCTAGAAAGTAAAGTGCACAGATGGTCCCTGTGGTTTACCAAAATTTTGGATTTAGTCCCTAGCTAAAGTAAACAGAAGGTCCTTGTGGGTTGCACTTTGTAACGCATTTAGTCCCCAGCTTTTTCCAAAAGTATATGGATGGTCCATGTGGTTTGCACTTGGTAACGCATTTAGTCCCTAGCTTGGACATGCTAAAACCTTTAGATATGTTGGTGAGGTACTAAATGCGTTACCAAGTGCAAACCACAGGGACCATCCACATACTTCTGAAAAATTGGGGACCAAATCCAGATTTTTGGTAAACTACAGAGACCATCCATGTACTTTACTCAAGTCTAAAGTAACAAAACATCAGTTATAGGTTCAGTTTTAACCCATAACCGAACCAACCCGATCTATAGCCACACACACAACAAAAACAAATCCGAGTTTTTTTTTTTTTTTTTTTTTTTTTTTTTTTTGCAATATCAAAATATGTCCCAAATGATTTGAGACATTAACAAGAGTAGATAATCAGTAAAAAATAGTCTACGACATATAATTCTATACCTGGACTGCAGCTCCCAAAGCAACCACTTCATCTGGATTAACGGTAACATTTGGTTCCTTTCCAGTAAGGCTCTTGACAGCTTCCTGAACGGCCGGAATACGTGTTGAGCCGCCAACAAGGATCACCTCGTCTAAATCTTTGAACGACAGCTTGGCATCTCTCAGAGAATTCTCAACTGGTCTTTTAAGCCTAAAACAACAACCAAAACACAACGATCTCATCATCCTGTTTTCTTTAAAACAACAGAAGCAACAAACTTTTCGGTGTTAAAAGATGTACCTATCCAGCAGGTCTGAACATAGTTCCTCAAACTTTGCCCTTGTAAGGGTAGTGTCAATATGTTTAGGGCCGTCTGCGGTGGCCGTAATGAACGGTAAACTAAGCAGAAGAAAGATATTATGAGTCAGTAAAACGATGAAATAGAAATGTGGTATCGTAATCATGGAATCTCGAACTGATTCGTGTACCTAATGTTTGCTTGTGTCAGAGTTGAAAGTTCCATCTTCGCCTTTTCAGCAGTTTCGGTCAACCGTTGTAGAGCTTGCTTGTCTTTTAGTAGGTCAATGCCCTCGTCTTTCTTGAAGCTTGCAGCAAGCCAATCAACAATCCTCTACACAAATTCATTGATCACCAATTATACAACAAATATATCATATGTACAATTTTCTATGCAGTTAACGTCGGTGATATAACGGTTATCGGTCCCCATGTCAAATATTGGTCAGAATATCAGTACCATTATTATCGGCGATATTTGACCGATACATCAACAATTTTCTCCATATCAGTACGTTTCTTCTTATTGCTGCTATTAGCGTTTTGAGTGTTAAATGTTGATTGTTTTAAGTCTTAATCAATTCCCACTTACTACAATGCAAAAGGTTAATTTGTTAATGGTAGGAGAGTATACTGAATTGTTGGCGTTAAATTGCTATATATATAAATTCTGCATGATATTAAATTTACCGATATCCCACCGCGATTACCGATATCTCAAACATCGGTCCTTGACCGATATCCGATTTTTTACGACATAACTGCATAGACAATTTTACAACAATATTTGGGCCTTAACGATACCTACCTTGTCAAAATCGTCACCACCTAGTTGGGCATCTCCAGAAGTAGAAAGAACCTCAAAGACTCCATCGCCAACTTCAAGAACTGCAAATGAGATATAAACTTTATACAACCAACACTTTATTTGATGGGAAACATGAAACGTGACGCTTAAGCTCGATTCACTCACCTGAAACATCGAAAGTACCACCTCCAAGATCAAAAACCAATATAGTTTCATTGTTCTTCTTTGCGAAACCATAGGCTAGTGAGGCAGCTGTAGGTTCGTTGATGATTCGCAGCACTTCCAGCCCAGCAATTCGACCGGCATCCTTGGTTGCGGTTCTTTGAGAGTCGTTGAAGTAAGCAGGAACTGTCACGACAGCTTTGGTGACCTTGACGTTCAGAAACTTCGAAGCGTCATCCACAAGCTTTCTCAATACCTGTTTCACTTCCAAACCATCAAAATCAAAACGTACAAATCACTCCAAAACACATTAAACCTCACTTAGAAGCAATAACATATCTTTTACATTTAGAAGTGAACTTCATGTACATACATGATTTGACCTGTAAGAACATCAAACCTTTGTTTAATGTTACTACTATTGTTTCTTATCAAGGTTTAAAAGAACGGAAACGAGTTTCGAGGCGCTTTCCCTTCGCCTCACAAGGCAAAACGAGGCGTAAGGCCGAGGTGTGATTAATAAATATAAAATTATATATATTATAAAAATAATAATACTAACTAATTTCATCATCAGATTCATCAAAATCATCAAAAACACACATAAAAAGACATGAAATGCTTGAAATTGACAAAAAAGTCAAAAACATCAAAAACAAATATCAAAATCCCCTGAGGCGCACCTGAGGAACAGCCTTTCTTAGCGCCTCAGCCACTCTGAGGCGCATATACAATAAAAACCTCATGAGGCGCGCCTCAGACTCGTTTTTGGCCGTTTCACCTCGAGGCGCCTTGAGACGCACGCCTCTAAGCGTTTTTTAAAACCATGTTTCTTATTTAAACGAACAAACTTAAACAAACACAATTTTTTTTCATTTACGTGACATAAACGAATAGGTCATGTGTTCATGTTGTTTTGCTTAAATATACATGAACAAAAAGTAGTGTTTATGCTCATTCATTTACAGTCCTAAACATACTCAATAATGATTAAGCCATAAGTAATACCATTCACCATAATTCAAGCTGAAGACACAAACCGAATTGTATAACACAAAGCATAATTGAATGTGAATGTACCTGTGCAGAAATCTCTTCAGCAGCAAACTGGTTGCCAATAGCCGGACAGTCAATCTTAACATTCCCATTGTCATCCCTAACCACCGTATACGACACCTGTTTCGACTCCTCATTCACCTCCGCCATCTTCCTCCCAATAAACCGCTTCACACTAAAAAACGTATTCTCCGGATTCACCACCGCCTGCCTCTTCGCTATCTGCCCTACCAACCGGTCCCCGTTCTTCGTGTACGCCACCACCGACGGCGTCGTCCGCTGCCCCTCCGCGTTCGTCACGATCACCGGCTTCCCTCCCTCCATCGCTCCCACGGCGGAGTTCGTCGTTCCTAGATCTATTCCAACGACTTTCTCCGCCACAACTCTAAACGGACTACTTCTTCTGGTGGTTTTCAGCTTTACGAACGATTTTTGGTGTGAAAAGGAGATGGATTTGGTTAATCCATTGCCAAAGAAGACAGTTTTAGGTGAGGCTTGAGATGAGGTGAACGGAGTGGCGTGAAACTGAGCGGTAGAAGACGCCATTGAAGAGGTTGAAGGTTTTTGGAACCCTGGAGGTTGAGGTTTTGGGGTATAAAAAGGGGGGACGAAGGGGGCGTTCAGGTTATTTTTAGCGGACTTATAAGTCGAGGGTAGTCCTCCATCGCTCCCCCGGCCCGTCCATGTGTTCAGGTTATTACAGCTTTGTGGTTAGATCACGAGTTCGAAACCCGGGTAACACGGGTTTGGGGTCGGGAGGTTCGCTTTTTTTTTTAGTCTTGCTTGAGTACTTGCATATCTCACTAAGTTTGAACATTGCTCTTTCTTCATTGATGTCCCTATATATGATAGATAATTCAGGGTACAGGGTTTTCAAAGATCAAACCTGTTATTGCTTCAGCTCAAGGGCGGACCTAAGCCCAACCCAAGGTGGGCGGGCGCACCCCCGGGGAAAAAAAATTTAGTGCTAAATTTCGTCGAAAATCTTGTCCGCACCCCTTAAGAAATTCTCTCCCGCTCTCTCTCTCTCTCTCTCTCTCTCTCTCTCTCTCTCTCTCTCTTGCGTCCCTGCACTGCCAACGAACAACATCACCCAGCGACAACAGTCCAGCAGCTGGCGACCACCGTAATCTGCCACGATACCACCGTCGTTTGACACCAAATCTAACCGGAATCCGAACACGGGTAAGTTTCTTTGTTATTTTGATGATTTTGGTTGATATTATAGGATAAAAAAGTGTAATAAAGATGTTAAATACGTTTGAAATTTTATGTGTTTTGACGTTGTTTATGGTTGTTTAGATGATTTTTAGGGTGATTATGTTGTTTATATATTTTTAGGGTGATTATGTTGTTTATATATTTTTAGGGTGATTACAACTTACGTTATGATTTCTAAGGCTTGAATAGTTGAAAATTAAAATTGAAACATTATGTTATGGAGCGATGAACTTATATTATATAGAGAAAGAATTGCTTAAGAAATTAGTTTTAGATGATATTTTGGATAGATTTCAAAAAATGAAAACCCGTAGGGCGTCGACGTTTTAATTATGTTTGTAACAAGGTTTGACATGTTTTTGATGATTATATAAATTTAGTTTGATGTTCATTTATTTTACATGACCCGACCCGACCCGACCCGATACGAACCGATTTTTTTACTTATATACCAAGGGGCCAAAATTTTTTAAAAATGTTCCGCACCCCCATGGAAAAATTCTTGGATCCGCCACTGCTTCAGCTTTGAGGGTTCATCGGGGATTTTTTGTATTTGGTGGAGTTATGAGCAATTTTTCGTTAACTGCATGATCAAAGTGAATGCATAAGTCAAAATCACTTAAAGAAATTCTGGTGAAGAGTTTTATGCCACTAGTAGTGACGTTGTTTCACTAACAAGGCCCCAAATATAACGTCGGATCAAATTTGATTCCGGTTTCACTAGATATAGTACTAATCGAGAATACTCGAAGAATGTCTTTGTATATTCTCGAACTTTCGCTCCCTCCATCCTGAGACTAAGAAAATTTTTCTTCAATCTGCTCCTTCTCATGCATGGGACAGAATTTCTGCTTCACAAATTCACAAATTCTTCCCACTTCATAAGATACGCTCTCTTCCTACCCTTCGTCTGAATAATTGTGATGACCTGATCAGATTCTGATGATAATATTCTTGTGATCCAGCCTCTTCTTATGTTGTAGATGATTGTATGATCTTCTTGATGTCAATTCTGTCTTTCTCTTGTCCAATAGTCATGTATATTCTTTTTGTGTGACTTTTGACTTTAGCAGCACCAAATTTGATCAGAAGGATCAAATTCCTTAATCATTTTTCTTCAACACTTACACAAAAAGTTTCCTAACACCTCTCCATTTAATATGTTACGTGTGATAATGTACAAGTCATCTAAGCATAGACGAACAAGTTATTAAAGCCTTTTAAGGTTTTTTATTTCCTTTTTACGTGGTTTTGCTTCAGTAAATATCGTAACAAATCAATTTTATTTTATTCAAAAGCGTCTATTTTTGGTTCGGTTTAATGATCCTGCTGCAACGCACTTGTTTCTTGCTAGTAATAATAAGTGTAGAAGGTTGTCCATGTATCATCGTAGTAGACTATATTGGTTTTTAATTCAAAACGAGAGGAATGACTCCACCAAATTTTAAGAGAGTGGGCGTTAAATATTGCGCACAAAGAAGGTTGTGATATTGCAAAAGCAAAAAAAAAAAAAAAAAAAAAAAAAAACTGACATTAATGGATTGTCTCTGGAAAAAAAAAATAGGTCAGTTCTTTTTTTTTTTTTTTTTTGTGTGTGTGTGAAATGTATGGTTTATGCCCTCAATATTGTATGAAAAAAGTGTTAAAAGAGAACTTTGTTTTTATATATACTTTTTAAGAAAAAGTGTAACGTACAAGGGGCTTATCGTACGATACGTACGCGATCATCCTAGCCGTACGATCTGGTGCGAATTCAATCTTCGCATGTTATAAAAAGGCAAATGAAATCGCATGGCTTAAAAATGCAATGAAATCACATATTTTGAAATCCCATGCAAATGAAATCGCATGTGAAAAAAAATGGCTAGCATGGGGTAATGTGAAAAATGGCGTGGGGTGTGTAGATGGACAAAATCGCATGTGGAAGATTGGAATATCGCATGTGAAAAAATGGCTAGCATGGGGTAATGTGAAAAATGGCATGGGGTGTGTAGATGGACAAAATCACATGTGGAAGATTGAATATCGCAAGTGAAAAAATGGCTAGCATGGGGTAATGTGAAAAATGACATGGGGTGTGTAGATGGACAAAATCGTATGTGGAAGATTGAATTCGCACAAGATCGTACGGCTGGGATGATCGCGTACGTACCGTACGATAAGCTCTATTGTACGTTAACTGACCTGTTAGTTGCTAAATTTAGTCCAAGTTCATTAGATTCTATTTTATATTACTTTTTTTTTATTTATTTAACGTCTTATTGTTTGGAATAAACGATTCATATAAAAAGGGAAATAGTTGTACAAAACGATTGATTAAAAAAGTAATTATTGTACACATCAGACATAACCAAAGATTATTTTACACTAGTAACATTTGCTTCACAACGTTCCACCGATAAGAGGGTTTTGAGTAAGATTCAGGCGCAAGAAGTATGGTCGTACAAGGGTTCCCAGGTACAAATGCTCACCAATCTTGAGCCCCGATGTTGTGTATGTCCACGTGTCATCGTAGTAGCCTCCAATTGGTTTTCCATCCAAATCAAGAGCAATGACTCCACCAAATTTCATGAGAGTGGGCATTTTTTGTAGGTGCTTAAGACCAAATGCAAGAATCTTGCGCACAAAAGGATATGACATCGTAATATGCGTTGAAATTGAATAATCCTGCATCAACACGAAATTTGTCATAACATTTAGAGAAAGAAAGAGTTAAGATAAGTATTTGAATACGTATGATAAAAATTTACCCATGCAATTGCTAACCAATAATGCTCTTCTCCATCGTATCGTAGGTTGTCTGGATAACCAGGTAAACCGTCGACAAAAACATCGATAGACCCTTTTTTTTCTCCTTCTAAGTAGTATCTATGACACCTCATCCTGGGATATTAAGTTGCGTTTAGTACATTGATTCTCAAAGAGTTATTATATGGTTAATGCCATAAAAACCAATATATTTTTTCACAAAAAAAATCGTTCCAACTCATTTTTCATATGTTAAAGTCACTAAACTTTTGTAAAAAATAAATAAAAAAAGTTGTTAAACTTTTTTTTTATATTAAAGTTCCTAAACTTGTCTTAAATGACTTGTTGATTATTCAGTCGATAAAAACTTGATAATAAATTACGCACATTTTAAACAAGTTTAGGGATTTTAATGTACAATAAACACTTTAATATAAAAAAAATAATTAGATTACTGGACTTTTTCATAGAAAAATTAAGAAAGTATAATGACATTTTACAATGTTAGCCATTTTTTATAATTAGACTATGTTTTTTTTATCATCTTACATGAAGCTCTCACAATAGATAACAAAATCTTGGTTCGGCGAAAGTTCTACACCGTTAGCAAAGTAAAGGTCTCGAGCAATCACTTGTGTTTGTTTGGTTAAAGGATCATAGCTCAAAAATCTACCGTCAGGTCGACCCTCCATAAGGTTTGGCATCGAGTCATAGTAGCCATGCTTATATGACCCATCAGTGAAATACACCATACCGTTTTTCGCAACAACGACACCATCAGGGAACCCTAACTTCATCCCCTCAGCCTCAACCGCCAATACCTGTAACTCGCCGTCTACACTTACTTTGAGCAGCCCCTACAACCAAACATGATTAAAAAAATCCCGACGTAGTAAAAATAGCTAGTTTCGTGTTTGTTTCTTATGGCTACCACTTTTAGTTGTGATTCCTCAAAAATTTATTTTTATCAAGTTATATATTATAATTGTTACCATTTTTACAAATTTTATTATTGTTGTTAATTTCTTTTAGTACTACCATATTATTATGTTATTATTTGGAGTTTTCAAAAATGTTACTTGGTCTTTTGCAGTGGCTGAGTGTTGGAACTCATATAAATTAATAACCAACCTTAAATACCTTGGGAGGGGGAGGTCTTGGGTTCAAGTCCCACAGACGACAGGAGTAATGAAATTTGCCGTTCAAAAAAATTAAAAAAATTAATAACCAACCTTAAAAGCGTCAGCAACAAAGATATCACCAGAATCTGCAATTGAGATCCCAAGAGGCCGACCACCCGTGTTAACCCAATTCTCTACTACAGTGTCAGCCGCCGAGTCATTCAACTTGACTCGCTTGATCCACCCCTCATCACAGCCAGTGTACACATAACCAGATTTTGGATCATAGGCGATGTCCTCGGGTCCAATCAACTCACCTGACCCTATCTTTTCCAAACTGGGAAGGTTTGCTGCATTGTTTGTAGCGGCTACAACCATTGGTTTTCCTAGTTCATGCATCGGGTATGCTACAGTCTCAAATGTATCAAGTTGGATCACCAGCACCGCTATTGCGATAACAGCCAACGTGACAAACAGGATGCTCATACCCCATGAATTAGTGTCTTTTCTAGTTGTGTTGGCTTTAGAGATCTCTGTTAACTTAGCCATGAGGAGTATTGTAGTAAAGTTGGGTTTAATTTATGTAAACTTGGTATGTCATTTTATAATATGTAGCAGTGGCTTGTATTTGACTATTCATTCAATTATATTAACTAGCAGTGGCTCAAAAAATGTCAAATAAAACACTCAGTTTTATTAATGGGAGTCATGTAACTGGCTCTGTATTTAAGAATGATGTTCCACCAAATTTGAATAAAGTAACACTCTAACCAAATGTCATATGGTCCAATGTGTTAATAATATCAAGGTGTTAAAATTGGTGACTCTTGACCCGTGACGGATTCGGAATTTTTTTAGGTTTCGTTTTTACGGTGGTTAAAATTTCTTACAACCACACGTTAAAATTTTCGGGTCGGGATGCAAAAAATTCTTCACAACCAAAAGTTGAATTGACTTTTGTGCTTTTAAACGATTGCGTTGCGGTGCAGGATTAGATTTGCTATTCAAAAGGGGATTGCGACGCAAATTGTTGCCTGTTACACCTGACATTCCACTGTAAATTTTCTTTAAACCTCACGAGAAGGACAATTATTACATTACATTATTTATTAAATGGACCTTTTTCTTTTAAAATAGTATCAGATTTCATAATTATTTTTTTACACTTAGATAATATTGTTATCGGGAGAGGATCAAATAGGAAGTTTAGTTTGGCTAGAATGGATATGAAACAATAGGATCATGACATGTGCCAAAATTTAAAAATAAAAAGAAGGGTATTTTAAACGATTACGTTGCGGTGCAGGATTAGATTTGCTATTCAAAAGGGTGTTGCGACGCAAATTGCTGCCTGTTACACCTGATATTCCACTGTAAATTTTCTTTAAACCTCGCCAAAAGGACAATTGTTACATTATTTATTAAATGGACCTTTTTCTTTTAAAATAGTATCAGATTTCATAATTATTTTATTACACTTAGATAATATTATTATCGGGAGAGGATCAAATAGGAAGTTTAATTTGGCTAGAAAGAATATGAAATAATAGGATTATGACATGTGGTAAAATTTAAAAATAAAGGGAAGGGTATTTTAGTCAATTTTATCCAGTCTTCTCCATTCTTCTCTTCTTGTAACTTCAAAACCCACAATTTTCAAAACCCAGTATCTTCAACCTTTTCTTCATTTTTTATCTCAATAATCACTACACTATAGTGCGATTTTCGTCACCAATCAATTATTCAAACACCCAATCAATGTGTTCTTCAACTTTTTTTTTTGAAGAAACCCAGTTTAATTTCATACAATATCTCATTTTTCCCGTGATTTTGAAGCGAATCACTCGATTCGTTCGATTCGATCGCTGATAAGTGTTTCTAGCATTCAAATTTCATCAATCGTTAAAGAAATCTGAAGAAATTGGCTTCGATCTATGTAAGAAAATTTTGAATTGCATTTTTACGATCTGGGTTTTTGAATTGAGTCATTGCGTTTTACAAAGGAACGAAAAAAAAACATTTTTTTTTTTTTGTATTTTCAGTCCATTGCGTTTTAGAAACAATACATTTTATTGTGTTTTTAGTTCATTGCGTTTTAGGAAAAAGATATTTCTTTGTGTTTTTAGTCCATTGCGTTTTAGGTAAAACACATTTTTATGTGTTTTCTAGCCATTGCGTTTTAGAAAAAAGACATTTCTTTGTGTTTTTTGGCCATTGCATTTTAGAAAAAAAACATTTCTTTGTGTCTTCTGGCCATTGCGTTTTAGAAATAATACGTTTTTTCTTTGTGTTTTCTGGCCATTGCGTTTTACAAAAAAAAAGACATTTGTTTGTGTTTTTCAGCCATTGCGTTTTAGAAATAACACATTTCGTTTGTGTTTTTAGTCAATTGCGTTTTAGAAACAAGACACTTCTTTGTGTTTTTGTCCATTGCATTTTAGAAAAAGTCATTTTTTTGTGTTTTTTGTGTTTTTGTCCATTGTGTTTTAGAAACAACATATTTCTTTATGTTTTTAGGCCATTGCGTTTTAGAATAAAAAAACATTTTTTTTTTGTGTTTTTAGACCACTACATTTTAGAAACAACACATTTCTTTTGTGTTTTTTTTCCATTGCGTTTAAAAAAGAAGACATCTTTTTGTGTTTTTTATATTCATTGCGTTTTAGAAAAAAAAAATTCATTTTTTTGTGTTTTTTATCCATTGCGTTTTACGCATATGGATTATCGAAAACTTTTATTTTCAAAGGGATAGTAATAGTGTGCTCGTTTTAAAGATAAAAAACGCTTGTTTTTATGGTGCAATTTTTATAAAAAAATAATGTTGTATGAAAAAGTTATTAACATTTTAAAAACGCGGGGAATTGGATAAGAGAGAAACTATTGAATTGGATGGACTAGAATACCCTTAAAATAACCCACACGCCTCCTTTTTTGTTCAATCTCACCCATTTAATCTTAACCCTTGATTATTTAATAGATGGTTAAGATTACTTCCTATCTTTCATATATTTAACATACTTCCTATTATATCCTGATCTTATTGTTATCAACCATTTATAGTAGCAACCATTTATATTCAATACTAGTTTATAAACCCGCCTATTACACGGGTTGAATAAAAAAATATCTCACGTAAATAAAAAATGTGTATTTGACATAAATATTGCTTAAAGCATCCCATAACCAGGAAAATGTCAATTTCTTTTTTAAAATTTAAAAGACGACATAATAATTTTGAAATAAATTATAAATTTACCAAATTTAAAAGGCCAATTTATCATAGAAAATTATTGATAATTATCAATAAATATATAAAGTTAAGATTTACCATTTACACAACAATTATTGATAATTTGAAATGAAAAAATACACATGGGAGATCTTCTATTGCTAATTTTAAACATTATGTTCAAACCGTATAAACCAAACCGTTCAACCCATACACATCTGGCCTGTTTACATGAAACTGACCGTGTACAAGAAAGACAATACATTTTATACATTATTTTCATGAAAGAATAAAATAACCAAGGAAAATTTAATCGCTTTATTTAAATACATTTTGTGCAACTTGAGACCACATACGATCATAGTTACCAAGGAAAATTTGATCATTATTTTTTAAAATATAATCTAGTATTTATTTAATATTATTTGTAGTATAATAGAATATTAATAATTCAAATTTGATTTATTACTAACATATGAATATGAATATGAATATATCTAAAGTTCTAAACAAACATATTTATATATTAGATACTAATGAGTACATATTAATTTATATTTATATTTATTTGTTATTATATGTTTAAAATATTAGATTAGATATTAATAATGTTATTATTAAATTAATGGAGAAAATGTCATGTAGCATTAGATAAAATTTTTATTAGATTAGATGCCATGTGGCATTAGATGTAGTCTTTTATTATAATTAGATTAATATTGCTGTTCAAGGATTGTTCAAATCATGTATATGAAATCGTTAGAAAAATTGATGAGTCGATGTTATGTGCAAGAACGTTGAAGATATATAATGTTAGATAAACCTAATCCCAATTTATAGTTATTCTAACTTGCCATACAAGGAAGGCACTAATTCTAGTTTAAATAAATAGACTAAACATAGGGTCGGTACTAGAATTTTAGGGTTCAAAGCGAATTAAAAATTCGAGGCCCTTTTTAATTTTTTTAAGCTTGTAATTTCGGTTTGTATCTGAAATGAAATATATTAGGAAGAAACTTATAAAATACTTAATCATTATATAAACTAGATGATTTCCCTAATCAAATAATGTTGGGATCTAATACATAAATCAAATCTAAGTTGGTCAAAAGAGTTTAACCTAACAAATAACAACTTACATTATGTGTGAAAGGAATTAAATATGCTACTTATTTTAAGTATACTGTCATTATTAATTAGAAACGATTTTTTAAATAAAAATTTACGTGGACGTATTATGTTAAAAATTGTGTGGACAAAATATTTTAGCTTATTAAATTAAGAGAGATGATTAAAAAATATGCATTTATAACCCTTTATTAAAAGAGTGAGTGAGTGATTAATAATTTTGAAAATGGGTAGTAGGTGAGATTTGAACCCAGCCCTCTACAAAAACCAAATCTTGTTCTTACTATCAAACTACACTTGTATTAATGTTAACAAATATCACCGTAAATATAATATTTTTTTTTATAAATATAGATTTATTTTTTTAATTTTAGAGGCCCTATTTTTTTAGAGGCCCTAAGTCGTCGCCTAGCCCAATTACACTAACAGCCCGGCCCTGTACGGATACCACACTGAGTTAGCAAATCTAATGGGGCTGCTAAACAACTACCAGTTCTATAGTGGAGATGATGTGTGGTGCAAGAACATTGAAGGGGAGGATGAATTTTCAGTCGCTGGGATAAAAAAGATTTTAATGCAAGAAGACTCAGTGAATTCGAGTAGCAGCCACGAGTGGAATAGCTGGGCTCCAAGTAAGGCTAATATTTTAGCTTGGAGATTCCTCTTGTACAGAGGGTCTCTGAGAATTCACGTACCATGTTCGAGTTTGAAAAAAATGTGCCCTTCCGTAATGTTTTGTTATTATTTTAAAAAAACCAAATTAGTATTGTGCTCAGTAAACCTAATGCCAAGTGAGGTAAATTCTAAACCATAAAAATGATTTGTAAATGTGCCTATATTGGAATTAGTATGTGTTTACTATTTAAAAAATTAACACACACACACACACACATCTATATATATATGTATATACATATATATATCAATTTTTTAATCGCGTGCCCCTCAAAATCTCGGGCCTTGTGCGGAGGTCCTCCCCGCACACCATCATAGTCGCCACTGCTCTTGGATAGGCTTCCCACAACAGAAAACTTGTGTAAAAGGGGAGTCTTGCATCAGCTTGAAGACTGCAAGGTATGCGACGAAACGACAGAAACAACAACTCACTTGGTTACTTCCTGCTATATGTAACCATATGGCGTATACCACACATTCTTTCCCTCGTTAGATGTCACACCCCGATATTTCCATGTATTACCGGTGGGCCCGGTGGGGAGTATCGTGACGTAGTTGATATCATCGTAGTCAAACAACACAAATAATAAATGCACAGCGGAAGCAAAAGATAGATTTATTTCAACTGAATAAATTGTAATATTAAGTATCACAAAACAGTTGAAACAGATCCACAGGTGGATCAATTAAAAAGGAAAATTGTTCAACAGACTTTGACATCTAGAGCTTGCGAGACTTGATTATTGATGCCTGGAGTAGCCAGCCTATTACGTATAGTACCTGCACTTAGCCTTTTTGGAAAATACGTCAGTTTACACTGGTAAATACAACTTAACTGACTCATTTTGAAAAGAGTTTGAAAATTAGTTTGAATGCCCTTAGGCAAAAATATCTTTTATAACTTGGGACAATTATTTAAAAATAATCTTGTATACAGTTTTACTTATTTGTCGTCCATCAGGGCCGATTTGTAGGGCCGGTCTAGATTAACTGACACGCCACAGGTATAATACCCACAAGGTTGATTCCTTTAAGTGGGCTACCAGTTTTTACATAATGTATCTGTCAGGTGTACGCTTACACCCCGTGCTTAGGTCGTGGCCATTTCTCTGAATGATGCCAAGGATATCCGGGACATGGTCATTTAACCCCCAAAGGCCATACACCAAATAATACATATTAAACGGGTCATGTACATACATTAATCACAATCCGATTTAAATGACTATACACCCGACCAAGCGGTACTTTTATAGTACCGTATCCCAAGCCCGTATAGGGAAAATAAATTAAGAGTATTTACCTGAGCAAAGTATAAATCAAATACAACAAGTGCACGTAGTTTTACTGGACTCCTAATCTGGAACGAAGGTTTTTAATAACCTATTAGAATCCTAACGGGTCTTTAATTAAGCTTAGACTTAGACCGGTTAGTTTTCAAAAAGGAAGACACGGTTCAAACACATGATAAAGCGAAGACCGGTTTAGAATGTGGTTTTGAACCGACAAGCTTGGACACTTGTTTAATATGGGTAAACTAAACACATTCTGGATTTTGAGATGAAAACGATAAGGTTTGACCCGTTTCGGCTAATTTATGCAAACTAGTCACATAAGCCGATCCGAACGCGAAAATGCGTAATGGGTAACCAAATGAATCATATGCAGGTTCTTAAGTCAATATGCCTTAAATATGTTGTGACATCAGTAAGATATCTTCTATTATGCCCCAAATGAATTTTTAATTCAAATTATGCCCCGTAAGGGCATTATGGTCATTTAAAAGGTTATAAAAGAGTTTAAATATAAATCTGAGTTTCGGGTCTGATGTAATCAGTAAAAATACTTAATTTACTAAGTTATATCAGTAGGGTATAACCTATATGTGAAATTTATCACTTCTAACCATACTATGCACCGAAGGGGCATTTTGGTAATTTCACCTAAGGTTTAAAGGTCAAATCTGGAAATCTGAGTTTAAAACTTTTGCTTACTACTAAAGTATAGAAATTTACTTAAAACTTCAGTAGGTATCAAGTCTTACGTGTCTAAAATGGTTTTAATACATACTATGCGCTTAAAACGCGTAAAAAGGCGATTTTAGGCGATTTTCGGGTTTTATAAGAAAAGCTGATCTTTTTATTATTCCAGAAGGCTCAAAATATTCTATTTATCATATTGGAACAGTAGAAAAAGGTTTGGTATCAAAAGGATTGGTAAAACTCATTTTATAGCCTAAAAGGGTAAAACCGACAATTACTAGATCAAGCTTATAACTCTATGTTATGCTTAGCCTAGAAATAAATAAAAATCTCCAAAAATCCTAAAATATTATTTTACATCAGTAGGTATAAAGTTTGGTATCAAAATTTCGGTTTAGATAGGCTATATGCTAATTACGCCATTTAATTACTAAAAACTTTCTAATTACGCTATTGAGCGTAACTCTTAATCTAGACCTCAAACTGATGTCAAATTTTAGGTACGAGTTTATAAATCAGTACCTAAGGTTTCTACTCTTTTATATATTCAAAATTCACGTTTTAAGGTGATAAGGGCATAATAGTCAACATTTAGACATTTAACGGAAATATGCATATGAATCGGATAACTAACGAATCAAGTCGTATAATCACAGAGGGTTATGCTTATATGAAACTTGGTTCTAATAAGGCTTTAAGACATTACTAAACTATGCTCTAATGGGTCAGAACTGAAAGTCAAAGCAAAAGTCTTTTTTTGCGACTTTCGGTTCCGAACCGAGCTTAAACTGAAAATTGTCGAGTTGAACATGTTTAGACATGTTCTTACATTAATTACCAAGTTATATTAATGACAAAACAGGATGCATAGCTTCTACATTGCTAATTATGCATTAATTTGAAAATAAGTTTTCTGTTGACTTTTTAAGATTAACTTTGACTCGACAATTGACCTAGTTAGAGTGGGAATGTGACAACCCGCATTCTCAAGGTTGGCGACATTTAATCTCTCTTCATTGTGTTAAACGTTTTGTTCGTATAACTCCATTAAATTTATTCGTACGATAACTCCGTTAATTTTACACACTTATAAAAGGGGCCGCACCTATTGCAATGCTACTGGGCCACCACCACACGAAAATTAACTTGGCCCAATTCTTTAATTATTTCCTGATCCATTTTACTAGTTAATGACCCATTGAATTGTTTAGTGGCCCAATCGGCCACACTTAATTGAATTGAGCCCATCATCATTTGAGCCCATCCTCGGCTAATTAGGAACCGCCCCAAGCTATTGATATTAATATACGTAACATGTTAATGTTGTTGTTTAACAATAACACAAAAATCCAAAAACCCTATTCCTCCATAATATTCGCACGACTGTGGAAGCACACCCCTCTTCCTCGTGAGATATCCTCCTGATTATCGAGAATCTTGGTTAGTAAATATCATCTAAATTCCTTCTTTATGTGCATGTTTGTGTTGATTATTGGTGGTATTGTGTATCATAATAATTTGTTGTTTAAAGTTCTTGTTGTCAATCTTGTCAAAAAGTATTTAGGGATCTTTTATAAGCAATAATGTATCAGACTAATAAGTGCAGCCAATCGGATAAGGTACACCACATGATTGTCGGCTATTGTGTTGTACTTGCATATGATTGTTATAGGATAATAGTAATGAATTGGTCCACTACATAAATACTAAATAAATCGGTCCAATAGCATCTTGAAGGTGTTAACAATTGTCGGCCATTGAGTCGTATGTGCATGTGGGATTGTCAGGAACCATGTGATGGAGTATAGGTGTGCAATTTGTTAAGGTTTGCATGTGTATTTAGATAGGATGTAGTCTGCTATGTGTTCCCATTAACCGATGACATAATGATTGTGTCTAAGGGCTTGAGTTCATGAAATATTCTGTTCTATTATGTTAGGATATAGGGATTCAGGGATTTTGATATGTTAAATTGGATTAATAAACTTCTGTGGGTGGTTGTGGGTATATCGTGCTGAACATAAGTGGGCCGCACACCCCTTGATGGTATTGGACCCCTCAATAAAAGAAACAGCAACTGTTTGGGCCTGGATTAGATTGGGCCGCTTATTAGTGGGGAGCGGTGGTAAAGTGGCAGATGGTCTGGGCTCGGGTACACGCAGCCCAGAGCGACTAGGTCTAGTTGGGGCCTGAGAACAATGGGTTATATTATATTTTTGGACTGGGCCGGTAACTCTTGGAATCAATAGAATGATTCGGTATATTATATTAACTTGTGTAACGATATGGCGTAAACCTGTGAATTAATAAGGTACATAATGTCACAGATATTTTTGTTATATGATTCTACTTATAAGTTGTGTGTTCACTGATGCGACAATCAAATCATTCGACATGAATTATGGTATTATATGAACGAGCATGGTGATTGGATATAGGATTAGGACCCAAATACTTGCTATAACTTGAGCAATAATATGTGTTCTGATTATTGGTAACCTATGTACTAAAATGAAAAGAACACATGATTTACGTTACACGAGACTGATTGTGTTGGTAACCATGGTAGGACGTGTGTAATCCCTTGACAAACAATTAACTAGGTCTTACCGAGCAAACCAAAGGTGAGTTCACTGCTCTTTTTCCAAGCTTGCATCCCGGGGAGGGATATCGGGTAATGTTCCGGGAAGGAACGCTAGTTTATTGGGATGTTTGTTATTATACTCAGTTTCTTTCATATAAGACCCCTTACATCTACCGACAGTTGTCGGGGAGGCAACGAGGTTATTAGTTGATAGCGCTATTAGGTTTGGCACCCTCACACCGTACCGGGGAGGACGGGCGTGAACTAATTTCCTTAAAGCATGACCAATGTTTTGATAGAGGCATTGGGGTTGGGCAAATACATTTTGTAGCCATTTCGGTAATCGAGTTAATAACAAAATCAAATCAATTCATGAAACTGTTTTATACATGTATCTGGTAACTAAACTCGGTAACAAACTTTGAACTCACCAGCGTTGTCTGACACACTTATTTGCATGCTTGTAGGTCGTTAGTTGTCTTGCATTGGAACTTGCTGTCTGGAGTAGCAGGAGTGGTCATGGGTCGACTGGAGGAATTTATGCCATTGATTTCTTGATACTATATATTGGTTCTCAAACTATTTAACTTTGTTTAATTTTGCTTCCGCTGAATACTTGGGTTTTCACTTAAACTGGTTGATGGTATTTTTATTAATAATTGAGAACTTTATTTTGAAACATGTTTGGGTTCCATGTAATTAGTGGCTCATTGTTGGTACGTCACACGCCTATCAGGGACACTCCCTAGGTGGTATTTTGGGGGTGTGACAGTTTGGTATTAGAGCCACTGGTTATAGTGAACTTGGTTTTAAAACGTTTTTATAAAACCAGACTATAACCGAACACTTCGAAAATCGACCATGACACTCAGCTCCAGATTGCAAGGTTCGTTTTCTGTTACTTTATGCGTTACTTGATTAGTAGTCACATACACCTACATGAAAACGACATACTAGATACTATGGTGATTTGATAGCGTAACACTACTCTTCGGCTTTTGTGAATCATAATTCTGTAGTACCCACTGCTTGTGTAACACCCCCAAAATACCACCTGCGGAAACTCCGCGAGGCGTGTTACACATCAGAGTCTGAGCCACCAATCACATTGAACCAATGATAAATATTTAAATAAAACATGTCATTAATTGCCAAGATTAAATGTCAAACATAATATCAATTCCCAAAGAGTTATATCGCGGAAGCATGTGATAAGTAGTTTAGCAATTGTTTCATAACAAAACTCAAAACCAATGTATCAATTATAAATAATCCAATAACTTCGATCCATGACCACTCCAGCACTCCCAGATAGCAAGTCCATGTCTTGTATTCTAACGACCTGCAAGCATGCAGACAAGTGTGTCAGACGACGCTGGTGAGTTCAAAGTTTAGTTAACGTGTTTTGTTACCAGATGTATGTTAATGCGATTCAACGTTGCGATACGATGTTGCTCATAACATGCTAGATACCCTAGGGAGTGTGCCCATATGTATCCGGGGAGTGTGCCCCTTAACAACCCCAATGCTCCTGACCAAGCATTGGTAATGATCGATCCCATGTACAATAACCGATCCCATGTACAATAACTAAGACCCAATTACATTGTTTACCCAAGATCCCCTTTCCAAACGTTTACTAGTTGTCCCAAACCACCGGGACGCATGCTTGAGAAATGCAGTGAACTCACCTTGGTTTGCTCGGTAAGATTAACTACCCGCTCACACTTAATCAGTCAAGTCCTAAAGTGGGCACGTATACATAATCAGTTTATAGTCACGAAGTTGGCACGTAGGTATAATCATAGTGAACATCGCATCAATACGCACCAAGTATCACATTGCATGTATTCAAGATCATACAAGTATTGGTTTATACTTAACGACAGTTAATTATTCCCGTTAACTTCTAACAGAGTCTCACTAGGTTACTGTGTAAGTTACCCAATTCGGCGAAACACAACATTGGCGAATCACAGGTTTGGCGAAACACATTCTGTTTCGTCAAACATCCTTTGGCGAAACACATTTTCTAATTCGTCGATGATCCTTGGCGAAACACAAATCCTGTTTCGCCGATTACTCTTGGCGAAACACAATCTTGTTTCGTCAAGGATTCCATTTCGTCAAACATTCCAATTCGTCAAGGCAGCAGTTACGTCAACATGTCAGTTACGTCAAACATTATCATCAGTTACAGAATTATCACAGAACCCTAATCTCAACAACAGTCGTTACACCCTAACAATGAACAACCAGTTATCATACGAAAACAGGAACCAATGATCATCACGTATACAACCTGAAGTCTATGCACAACAGTTTCAACACATCCCTAAAACGTACATCATCAAACCACATGCTCACTTGTTTTGCAAAGATCGGTTGGTTATTATCACAAGTATCATACGAAGATAATTAATCAGATCCTATTCTAGCAATCGCTAGCATGTACGATTGTTGCAAGATTCATGAAACCCTAGTCTTCATCATATGATCGCGACTACTAGAACTCAATCAAAAACAAATGACAAATCATATATATTCACAGCCGTTTAATAATTCAGACATACACAAACAAGTATCGATCAATCAAACAATCCTAAAACCGATATGACAAACACGCACTAACCAAGATATTAGCAAAGATGAGTCGGATCGTTCGAGGGGCTAGGGAAACGCAGCTGCCGTCACACACTAGAGAATTCTAGGGTTTCGGTTTTGTCAAAGGTGTGAAACTGAAACCGTTTCACGTAGTTATACTCAAAACAGCGTATTGGGCCTTAACTGGGCTTTGGCGAATCTGGGCTCGGCGAAACAGGCTTTGTTTCGTCGAGATGATGTTGACGAATCTAATTCTATTTCGTCGAGATGGCCATGGCGAATCTAGTTCTGTTTCGTCGAGCACTTATGTGGTTTAATCAGTCTAAGTTCAAGTGTTTCATGATAATTCTCACATTATGACAGTAATTACATATATGCACAATACGTTTCATTAACACATAAACATCACAATACATACCATCATATCACAACGTGTACATTACAAGTCAATAAGTCAAACAACTAATCCGTCCAGGTCAACATGCATTTAATGTGAAAGTGAAGGTCGAAAACTCGAGTTGTCACATCATCCCCAACTTGAAAGAAATTTCGTCCCGAAATTTGATAGACCATCCGCAACACGATGCGATGCTAATCAGGATGACTGTGCGTTTTCCGCGGGTGTCACATCATCCCCAACTTGAATGGGAATTTCGTCCCGAAATTCACTGGTTACCTGAGGTCTAGAACTGCCAGGCTTGGTCTTGTCTTTGGGGAACAAATGTGGATACTTACGTTCCATTTGGTCCTCGCGTTCCCACGTGAACTCCGGACCACGTCTTGAGTTCCTACGAACTCTCACAATCGGTGTACGGCTGTGCTTACGAACTTTAACTTCTCGATCCATGATCTCAATTGGTTCTTCGACAAACTGCAACTTGTCATCTATTTTCAGCTCTTGAAATGGTACAACTAGTGTTTCGTCAGCCAAACACTTCTTTAACTGCGACACGTGAAATACATCATGGACATTACCCAACTCAGCAGGTAATTCCAACCTGTAGGCCACCTTTCCAATTCGTTCCAGAATTTGAATGGTCCTACATAACGAGGGTTTAGTTTGCCGCGTTTCCCAAAACGCCCCACACCCTTCCAGGGTGAGACTTTTAACATAACGCGATCATTAACTTCAAATTCCAGAGGTTTACTACGCTTGTCAGCGTAGCTTTTCTGACGGTCGCGAGCTGCGGCCATACGGTCCCGTATCCGTACAATATTTTCCGATGTTTCAAGCACAAGCTCCGGGCCTGTGATCTGACTGTCACCCACCTCAAGCCAACAGAGAGGTGAGCGGCATTTTCGTCCGTATAGTGCTTCGAATGGAGCTGCCTTAATACTTGTATGGTAGCTGTTGTTGTAGGAGAATTCTATCAACGGTAAATATTTCTCCCACCCTTTCTCGAAATCAATTACACATGCCCGCAGCATGTCTTCAAGTGTTTGGATGGTGCGCTCGCTTTGACCATCCGTCTGCGGGTGATAAGCGGTACTCATGTCGAGTCGTGAACCGAACGACTTATGCATTGCTTGCCAAAGATCAGAAGTGAATCGTGGATCTCGATCCGAGATGATAGAAGTTGGTACCCCATGTCTAGAGACGACTTCTTTAAGATAAACCGCTGCTAGTTGCGAAAACTTGTCTGTCTCCTTGATTGCTAAGGAATGTGCTGACTTCGTGAGGCGGTCAACAATCACCCAAATGGTATCGTTTCCAGCCTGAGTTCTTGGTAGTCCTGTCACGAAATCCATGGCGATCTGTTCCCACTTCCATGTGGGTATCTCTGGTTGCTGCAGTAGACCCGAGGGCTTTTGATGTTCGGCTTTGACTTTAGCACAAGTCAAACATTTGCTGACGTAGGTTGCTATGTGAGCTTTCATGCTAGGCCACCAGTAGGTAGTTTTTAAGTCGTGGTACATCTTATCTGATCCAGAATGTACGGAGTATCGTGACTTATGTGCCTCCTCCATTACAAGTTCTCGTAAGTTGCCATAGAGTGGGACCCAGATGCGTCCGGTTACGTAGTAAGCACCGTCTCCCTTTTGTTCTAGTCGTTGCCTTGAGCCGCGTAAAGCTTCAGCTCGAACGTTCTCTGGTTTCAATGCTTCTAACTGAGCGTTTCGTATCTGGGAAGGAAGATTGGACTGGATCGTGAGTTGCAATGCTCGTACACGCCTAGGTGCATTATCCTTTCTGCTGAGGGCGCCAGCTACAACGTTCGCCTTGCCCGGATGATACTTGATGGCACATTCATAATCGTTCAATAATTCAACCCATCGCCGTTGCCGCATATTCAATTCTTTCTGGTCGAAGATATGCTGAAGACTCCTATGGTCGGTGTAGATGGTGCATTTGGTACCGTACATATAGTGCCTCCAGATCTTCAACGCAAATACCACCGCTCCTAACTCCAAGTCTTGTGTCGTGTAGTTTTTCTCATGAATCTTCAACTGTCGCGAGGCATAGGCTATCACCTTCTTGCGTTGCATTAACACACAGCCGAGACCTTGAATCGACGCATCACAGTAGACCACAAAATCTTCGGTACCCTCTGGCAAGGACAAGATCGGTGCACTGCAAAGTTTCTGCTTTAACAACTGGAAGGCCTCTTCCTGCTTCGTTCCCCAAGAGTATACCGTGTTCTTCTGTGTCAACGAGGTGAGGGGTTGTGCGATCTTCGAGAAATCTCTAATAAACCTCCGATAATATCCAGCGAGACCAAGAAATTGTCGCACCTCAGAAGGAGTCTTTGGTGCCGCCCAATTCTTAACTGCGTCCACTTTTGCAGGATCTACATGTATCCCTTTTTCGTTAACGACGTGGCCAAGGAAATGCACTTCCCGAATCCAGAAATCGCACTTGGAAAACTTCGCATACAACTGTTCCCTTCTCAAAAGTTCCAAGATGAGGCGTAGGTGACGTTTGTGGTCCTCCTTGTTCTTTGAATAAACCAAGATGTCGTCGATAAACACTATGACAAACTCGTCGAGGTATGGCTTACATACGCGGTTCATGAGATCCATGAAGACCGCTGGTGCATTTGTCAATCCAAACGGCATAACCAAAAACTCGTAGGGTCCGTAGCGCGTTCGAAAAGCAGTCTTGGAAACATCCTCTTCTCTAACCCTTACCTGGTGGTAACCCGACCTTAAGTCGATCTTTGAATAAAAACTTGACCCTTGCAACTGGTCAAACAAGTCGTCGATGCGTGGTAACGGATAGCGGTTCTTAATGGTTACCTTGTTGAGCTCTCGATAGTCGATACACATGCGGAATGACCCGTCTTTCTTCTTTACAAACAGAACTGGGGCTCCCCAAGGCGAAGAACTGGGTCGAATGAAACCCCTATCCAACAATTCCTGTAGCTGATTAGACAATTCCTGTAGCTCCCCAGGAGCCAACCGGTATGGAGCTCGAGCAATTGGGGCCGCTCCTGGCGCCAGATCAACCTGAAATTCTACTTGACGGTGAGGAGGTAACCCTGGTAACTCCTCTGGGAACACATCAGCGAACTCCCGCACCACTGGCAGATCCTCGATCCTTCTTTCCTCAGACTGAGCGTTTGTAACTAAAGCTAACATTGCAGGATACCCCTTCTGTAGATACTTCTGCGCATGCATAGCCGAGATAATACCAACCATCGTCCCACTACGATGCCCCTGAACCAATAATGACTCCCCATCAGGGAGAGGGATACGCACCACCTTCTCCTTACACAAAATTTCTGCTTGGTGCTTGGACAGCCAATCCATGCCTACCACTATATCGAAACTACCGAGCGTAACGGGAAGGAGATCAATATCAAATACTTGACCCACGAGATCTAGCTTGCACCCGAAAAGGACATTCGAGGCTTCTATTGTTTTACCATCTACTAGTTCTACTACCTGCTTAACTTCTAAAGGCGTTGGGGTTATCCCCAATCGTTGACTAAACTCTAGGGACACGTAACTCCAGTCAGCACCAGAATCAAATAACACAGAAGCAATATGATTGTTTACAGGAAACGTACCGGTGACAACATTGCCGTCATTCCTAGCATCTCCTGCCCCAAGCTGGAACACCCTTCCTCGAGCACCATTACCGTTACCCCCATTGTTGCCATTGTTGTTGTTGTTCCCAGCATTGTTGTTATTCGGGCGGTTGTTGTCGTTAGCGTTTTGATTCAACTGAGGGCAATCCCGCTTAAAGTGACCCTCGTCTCCACACTGATAGCACCCCTTCCTGAAGCCCTGATTCTGCTGGGGTGGTTGTCCCTGCTGTCTCTGGTTCTGCTGGTTCTGTTGCTGCTGGTGCTTGGGCTGTGGGGCCCTACAATCCCTGGCCTCATGGCCCGCCTTACCACACCTGTTACATATCCGACCACACGGCCCGAAATGATGATAGCCACACTTGTTACACCGTGGCTTCCTCCCCGCGTACTGACCTTGGCTTTGGCTACCCCCTTGGCCTTGATTCACAGAAGACGACTGGCTGATGCTGCGGTTGTTGTTATTATCTAGTCTTTTCTGTGTCTGACTCGCGCTAGAGGCTTTATCATAGCCACTCCACTTCCTTTTGTTATCATTAGCGGACGCAGTGGCAGTGGGTGCAGCAGCAGTAGTGGTTGAAACACGTGGTGGTAACGAGTTACTCTCTACCTCTTGATCCACAATCTTGTAGGTCAATCGAACAATCTGCGTCAAATCATTGAGATGGGCTGCAGTGACCAAACTCTTCACACGCGGAGGCAACCCCTTGATGAATAACTCAATCCTCCGTGACATAGGCCGGGACAAGTTCGGGCACATGTCCGCCAATTCATACGATCGCTTCACATACGCTTCGACTTCAGATCCAACCATCTTCAAGTCATAGTACTCGTTTTCCAGCTTCTGAACCTCATCCCGAGGACAATACTCCTCCCTGATCAGTTCTTTAAAATCATCCCAAGTTGTAGCATTTGCTGCCTCGATGCCCAACAACTGCACTTGGGCATTCCACCACGTTAGGGCACCATCCGCCAAGGTACCCGCAGCATATTTCACCCTGTCCCCAGCGGGACAGTTACAAATAGCAAACACAGACTCTGCTTTCTCGAACCATCTCAGAAGTCCCACAGCCCCTTCAGTCCCGGTGAAGGTCTGTGGCTTACAGTCCATAAACATTTTGAACGTACACGCAGGCTGGTTGGGTTGAGGTTGCACTTGCTGACCTAAATGACGAAAGGAAACACGTTACAGGAGTGAAAAGACGTGTACACGATATAAGAGTAAAGCGTACTTGGTACATTCCGTACCAGCTTGATAGGCTGCTAAAGCCTCAGCCACACGGGTATTGATTAGGTCAGTCAACTCAGCCTGAGTCATGTTGATGTTACCACGTCCGTGTCCTCGTCCACTCATGATTCTATAGATAGAGATGAACCGATTCAGGAAATCGAAACGAGATGGATATCAAGTATCATGTTGATATCTACGTACTACCAAGTTCACACATAATAAGGCAGAACCCTTCTCACGCTCGATAAGCCTCACTGGGACTTGCATGCACCCCACGTTATTATTAAGTGTGCACCCATAATAATAAGGCAATTTGCATGCTTATCTCAGTGCCTCTTAGCTTGCGCTCGAAGTTTCCCCCGTTCACACAACACAACGAATGGTATCACAGGTTTACTATTCACATAAGTCGAAGAGTAGTGTCTCACTATCAAGTCACCGTAGTATCGAGTGTATCGTGTCATGCAAGTTATGAGTGTGTGACTACTAAAGAAGTAATGCATGAACTAAACAGGAGACGAACCTTGCGATCTGGAGCTGAGTGTCATGATCGATTCTTCGAAGGTATTCGGTTATAGTCTGGTTTTATAAAACGTTTTAAAACCTAGTTCACTATAACCAGTGGCTCTGATACCAAACTGTAACACCCCCAAAATACCACCTGCGGAAACTCCGCGAGGCGTGTTACACATCAGAGTCTGAGCCACCAATCACATTGAACCAATGATAAATATTTAAATAAAACATGTCATTAATTGCCAAGATTAAATGTCAAACATAATATCAATTCCCAAAGAGTTATATCGCGGAAGCATGTGATAAGTAGTTTAGCAATTGTTTCATAACAAAACTCAAAACCAATGTATCAATTATAAATAATCCAATAACTTCGATCCATGACCACTCCAGCACTCCCAGATAGCAAGTCCATGTCTTGTATTCTAACGACCTGCAAGCATGCAGACAAGTGTGTCAGACGACGCTGGTGAGTTCAAAGTTTAGTTAACGTGTTTTGTTACCAGATGTATGTTAATGCGATTCAACGTTGCGATACGATGTTGCTCATAACATGCTAGATACCCTAGGGAGTGTGCCCATATGTATCCGGGGAGTGTGCCCCTTAACAACCCCAATGCTCCTAACCAAGCATTGGTAATGATCGATCCCATGTACAATAACTAAGACCCAATTACATTGTTTACCCAAGATCCCCTTTCCAAACGTTTACTAGTTGTCCCAAACCACCGGGACGCATGCTTGAGAAATGCAGTGAACTCACCTTGGTTTGCTCGGTAAGATTAACTACCCGCTCACACTTAATCAGTCAAGTCCTAAAGTGGGCACGTATACATAATCAGTTTATAGTCACGAAGTTGGCACGTAGGTATAATCATAGTGAACATCGCATCAATACGCACCAAGTATCACATTGCATGTATTCAAGATCATACAAGTATTGGTTTATACTTAACGACAGTTAATTATTCCCGTTAACTTCTAACAGAGTCTCACTAGGTTACTGTGTAAGTTACCCAATTCGGCGAAACACAACATTGGTGAATCACAGGTTTGGCGAAACACATTCTGTTTCGTCAAACATCCTTTGGCGAAACACATTTTCTAATTCGTCGATGATCCTTGGCGAAACACAAATCCTGTTTCGCCGATTACCCTTGGCGAAACACAATCTTGTTTCGTCAAGGATTCCATTTCGTCAAACATTCCAATTCGTCAAGGCAGCAGTTACGTCAACATGTCAGTTACGTCAAACATTATCATCAGTTACAGAATTATCACAGAACCCTAATCTCAACAACAGCCGTTACACCCTAACAATGAACAACCAGTTATCATACGAAAACAGGAACCAATGATCATCACATATACAACCTGAAGTCTATGCACAACAGTTTCAACACATCCCTAAAACGTACATCATCAAACCACATGCTCACTTGTTTTGCAAAGATCGGTTGGTTATTATCACAAGTATCATACGAAGATAATTAATCAGATCCTATTCTAGCAATCGCTAGCATGTACAATTGTTGCAAGATTCATGAAACCCTAGTCTTCATCATATGATCGCGACTACTAGAACTCAATCAAAAACAAATGACAAATCATATATATTCACAGCCGTTTCATAATTCAGACATACACAAACAAGTATCGATCAATCAAACAATCATGAAACCGATATGACAAACACGCACTAACCGAGATATTAGCAAAGATGAGTCGGATCGTTCGAGGGGCTAGGGAAACGCAGCTGCCGTCACACACAAGAGAATTCTAGGGTTTCGGTTTTGTCAAAGGTGTGAAACTGAAACCGTTTCACGTAGTTATACTCAAAACAGCGTATTGGGCCTTAACTGGGCTTTGGCGAATCTGGGCTCGGCGAAACAGGCTTTGTTTCGTCGAGATGATGTTGACGAATCTAATTCTATTTCGTCAAGATGGCCATGGCGAATCTAGTTCTGTTTCGTCGAGCACTTATGTGGTTTAATCAGTCTAAGTTCAAGTGTCTCATGATAATTCTCACATTGTGACAGTAATTACATATATGCACAATACGTTTCATTAACACATAAATATCACAATACATACCATCATATCACAACGTGTACATTACAAGTCAATAAGTCAAACAACTAATCCGTCCAGGTCAACGTGCATTTAATGTGAAAGTGAAGGTCGAAAACTCAAGTTGTCACAACTTGGCTATTCGAATGTGGGGGAAACTTTTAGCGCAAGTTAAGGGGTACTGAGATGAGCATGCAAATTGCCTTATTATTATGGGTGCACACATAATAATAATGTGGGGTGCATGTAAGTCCCAGTGAGGCTTAACGAACGTGAGAAGGGTTCTGCCCTATTGTGTGTAAACTTGATAGTTGTAGAATTTAACGTGATACTTGACTTTTACCTCATCTCGACCCTTTAGATAGTTCCCTTCTCTTATATAGAATCTTGAGTGGACGTGGAGGAGGCCGAGGTGGTGGACGTGGCCACATTGCTATGACGCAGGCCGAATTAAACAACTTAATCAACACTCGTGTAGCTGAAGCCTTAGCGGCTTACCAGGCTGGTACGATATGTGCCAATTACTTTCCCTTCTTGCGTCGTATACTCGAATCTTACCTGTGCGTTGTACGTTCTTTCATTTTAGGTCAACCTGCGAATCAAAACAATCCACCTGCTCCACCTGTTTCTACGTTCAAGATGTTCATGGATTGTAAGCCACAGACCTTCAATGGGACTGAAGGGGCTGTAGGACTCCTGCGATGGTTTGAGAAGGCAGAATCAATATTTGCGATGTGTAACTGTCCTGCTGGGACAGAGTGAAGTATGCTACGGGCACACTTGAGGATGGTGCCCTGACATGGTGGAATACCCAGGTTCAGATGTTGGGTATCGAAATGGCAAATGCTACCACTTGGGATGACTTTAAGGAGTTAATGAGGGAGGAGTATTGCCCTCGAGATGAGGTTCAGAAATTGGAGAACGAGTATTATAATCTGAAAATGGAGGGATCTGAGATAGAAGCATTTACGAGGAGGTCTAATGATTTAGCAACTTTGTGCCCTAACCTGTCTCGACCCCCACATCGGCGAATCGAGTTGTATCTTAAGGGCTTAGCACCAGCTGTTAGGGGGTACGTTACTGCTGCAAACCTAGACAATCTGCCCCGTATCGTCCGTTTGGCACATAAGATTACTGACCAAGAGGTCGAACGTGGCAACTTGCCGCCACGTGTTTCTGCTACTACCTCGACTGCTACAGCTACCACACCAGCCAGTGATAATAAGCGCAAGTGGAACGATACTGACAAAGCAACCAGTGCAAGTCAATCTCAGAAAAGGTCTGATAACAACCACAACCGCAGTTTCAGTCAGTCTTCTTCAGTTAATCAAGGTCAGGGCAGCAATCAGAATCAGGGTTCCTATGTTGGAAAGAAGCCACAATGCAACAAGTGTGGTTATGATCATTATGGATAGTGTGTTCGAACTTGTTGTAGATGCGAGAAGGTGGGCCATGAGGCCAAACACTATAGAGCCCCACAGCCAAAGCAGCAGCAACAGCAGAGTCAGCAGCACCAACGACAGCAAAGGCAACAACCTCAGTAGAATCAGGGTTTTAAGAAAGGGTGTTTCCAGTGCGGGGACGAGGGCCACATCACAAGGGATTGCCCTCAGCTGAATCAGAATGCCAATAACAACAACAATGCTGGGAACAATAACAACAGGAACAACAACAATGGGGGCAATGGGGGAAATGGTGCGCACGGGAGGGTGTTCACTATTGGAGCTGGGGAAGCCAGGAGTGATGGCAACGTAGTGACTGGTATGTTTTCGATAAATGATTTATTTGCTTCTGTTTTATTCGACTCGGGTGCCGATTGGAGTTATGTGTCCCTGGAGTTTAGTCGTCAGTTAGGGTTGACCCTCACACCTCTTGTAAATAAGCATGTAGTAGAATTAGCTGATGGTAAATCGATAGAGGCTTCTCATGTTCTGTTTGGTTGTAAACTTGATCTCATGGGTCAAGTGTTCAACATTGACCTACTCCCTATTACTCTTGGAAGTTTTGATGTGGTCGTTGGCATGGATTGGTTGTCCAAGCACCAGGCGGAAATTCTCTGCAAGGAGAAAATCGTGCGTATTCCTCTCCCTAGCGGAGAATCCTTATTGGTTCAGGGGCATCATAGTGGTGCTATGGTTGGTATTATCTCGGCAATGAAGGCTCAGAAGTGTTTACGTAAGGGCTACCCTGCTATTTTAGCTCTTGTTACTGACTCGCAGTCTGAGGAGAGAAGGATCGAGGACCTTCCAGTGGTTCGTGAATTTCCCGATGTATTTCCTGAAGAACTCCCTGGTTTACCTCCACATCGTCAGGTGGAATTTCAGATCTACCTCATGCCAGGAGCAGCCCCGATTGCTCATGATCCTTATCGTCTTGTGCCAGGAGAGTTACAGGAGTTGTCGAATCAACTCCAAGAGCTGTTGGATAGGGGTTTTATCCGACCTAGCTCTTCACCTTGGGGAGCCCCAGTACTGTTTGTGAAGAAGAAGGATGGGTCCTTTCGGATGTGTATAGATTATCGCGAGCTCAACAAGGTGACGGTCAAGAATCGTTACCCTTTACCACGCATTGACGACTTGTTCGACCAGCTACAAGGGTCAAGTTTTTATTCCAAGATCGACTTAAGGTCGGGTTATCATCAGGTACGAGTCCGCGAGGAGGATGTACCCAGAACGGCTTTTCGAACGCGGTATGGCCACTACGAGTTTTTGGTTATGCCGTTTGGGATGACTAACGCACCAGCGGTCTTCATGGATCTCATGAACCGCGTGTGCAAACCGTATTTCGACGACTTTGTTATTGTTTTCATCGACGACATCTTGATCTACTCCAAGAGCAAGGAGGACCACGAACGACATCTACGTCTTATCTTGGAGCTCCTGAGAAAGGAGCAGCTGTACGCGAAGTTTTCTAAGTGTGATTTCTGGATTCAAGAAGTACATTTTCTTGGGCACATTGTTAACGAAAAGGGGATACACGTTGATCCTGCTAAGGTTGATGCTATTAGGAATTGGGCGGCACCACGGAATCCTTCGGAGGTGCGACAATTCCTTGGTTTTGCAGGGTACTGACGGGTGGTTCGTAGGACAACCCTTAAGGCCTTTAAATAGACTAAAATACCATACTTTATCCGGTTAATAGCTTGAATTTGGTAATCACAAGATGTTTGATGTTACAGGTGTTAAAGAGCTTAAAATGCGGGTTTTATGGAGCTTGGATGGAGGCTAGAAGTTGGCGGTGTTGGGATTGAACAAATGGTGAATTAAATGAAGGAAACAAGGAAAAACTAACACTCAGCGCCGTAACCTACGGCACTTGGCCGTAGGTTACGGCCCCAACCTTTGCAAAAAGCCTTCGCCGTAAGACAGAAGCCACCCGCCGTAAGGGAAAGCTGCCCGCCGTAACCTACGGCCCTCTGCCGTAGGTTACGCCACCGACTGATCCAATTTTGTAACTTATGCATTAAATTGTCATTTCATGGGTTTTTATGGTGGCTCATCATATGTTTTCGGTTACCATTGGCTTGTGAACGAATTTTTGGAGCTTGTTGGAGACCTTGGAGCTTGAAGAACACTTGTTAATCTTTTGTTTTATGTTGATGATTTCCTTGAACATTGAAACTAGTAGTGTGATGTTGCTTCAAGCCATGAGTGGCTAAACACTTGGTGATTGTCCTGGATTGAAGGTTTGGTTGAGACATTTTATGTTTGATTTCTCTAATTTCTAGAATAACAATGTTTAATCATTATGATTTGTTGTTATGGTGTGTGATTGTTTGTTAGTAACTTGTTAATCCTTATGTTGAACTAATTAGAAACCATACGTTCTTGGTGTCGTTGGCAATCGAGATATCATGGGTATAGTTAGGCTTGGGTAAGGGTTGATTGATCATCGGGTAACAACCTCACGTTCTAGGAATCTGAGTACTTTGTTCCCTTTCATCACTGCAAGTAATCACACATGAGCTATGTCTATGTAGTTCTTTCTAGTGAATGATAATATGAATGTCGAAACAAACCGGAAATCTAGGATGGTCATTTGTCTCTAATTCGCTTACAACCAAAACTTTTCTTGTGCAATTTGTTTAGTTAAATTTAGTTTTAAAACCAATTCACTCAAACCAACTCTTGAATTTTACTTTACTTGCAAATTAGTTTAATTTTAGTCAAGTTAGATAATCTTCTAAATAACACATATTCCACAAACTCCCTGTGTTCGATACCCACTTACCGCTAGCTAACTATTTAGTTGTATTTGGATTAAATTTGATTGTGACCACGACATCACATCAAATTTTGGCGCCGTTGCCGGGGAGTAGTGCGCAACGTGTGTTATTTTAGTTCTTTTTAAGTTTGTTATTTTTCTGGTTTACGCTGGGTGTGTTAGTGTGCAGGTATTTACAGGTGCATGCGTACTAGAAGCTCTCACAAGCTATCACCATTGGCGTTTGATCTGGAGATTGAGCGAACGTTAAGAGGAAACCGAATTTTGCTAAGGGAAAACAAGTTAAGCGGTTCACCAACAACACCAATTACACCAATCACACCAATTCGATACATGGATCAATCACAGCAACCACCCACTACGGGGGAACCCGTACCATCTTTTATACCAACATCCACTCAACCTTCACCAAATACCACCATTCCAAACACTACTACCGAACCTACTTTACTTCATAATGTTGCACCAACCAACACCACACAACCCATTACCACTCAAGAAGAACCAACCATTACTTTTAACCCTGCTACTACTATCCCACCATTGTCCCATTTCTTCCCGGGTGCGGGTCAATCATATTCAAACTATACCATAGCACCAAATTCAACTGTTGTCCATGCCACTTCTACTTCTAGACCATCGAACCAGTCGGGTTTTCAGTACTCGACTCTTCCATTTGGGCAATCTTCAGGTATAGGGGGAGATGGATATGAGGAAGGATATGAAGATTTTGAGGGTTATGATGAAGATGGGTATGCTTATGGGGGTGATGGAGATCAATGAGAGTTCGGTTACGTGCAAGGCCAATCTCAAGTAATGCCAAGTGTTGGTGGGATGCCACAACAACAACAACTTATCCCACAACACATTAGGCCGAGGCCACAAGGACCACAAATGCAACGTCCCATACCATTGCAACAAGTTCGTCCACCGAATGTTCAACAACAATTCCAAAGGCCAATTCAAAACCCACCGATGCCACAACAACAGTTTCAACAACGAGCCGGGGTTTGAAACCAAACTTCTCCTCAGGAGGATAGATGGGGCGATTCAGGTGAGATCCAATGTAGACCCAACTTTCGATTCACTCGTGGGATCCGGGCGGTCCGGGGGGGACCACCATGGCTCCTCTCTTCTCGAGAATCCATACATCCCTTATCAGTGTATGGACAGCTATCTCTCGAGCACAGGTTTAGGTTCGGCCTCAATGGGAAAATAAAATGGAGCACCTCTATCCGTCCAAGGGGTAGGTTTGGTGTACCAAGGAGGCATCTTAGAGAACATGCGAGGGGTATTGAAGCGCATTTTAGGCCGGTGATTACTCATAATCCTTCACCGGTGGTTATTCCTCAAAACAACCAAGGAAGAACTTTTGAAGTAAGGACTAATTCCTTACAAAGTTTGCCGAAATATAAGGGTCTAGCAACAGAGGAGCCTTATTTCCATTTGGAGGCCTATGACTCAATTTGCAATACTCTTGGGAGTCAAGGTTTTTCGGCCGATGATATCAAATTGGTCTTGTTTCAATTTTCATTGGAAGATAAGGCAAAGAAGTGGTTCTACACTTTGCCTTCAGCATCTATTTACACTTGGGCGGAAATGCAACAAATTTTCTTAGACGAATTTTATACCGCCCAAAAGACCAATGATGCTAGGAAGGGGTTGAGGAGTTTCCAACAACAACAAGGCAAAATGTTTCATGAAGCCTTTAAGCGCTTTAATATGATGATAAAAAATTGCCCGCATCATGGAATTGAACTTTGGGAGTTGATGAATGCTTTCCATGAGGGGTTGTGTGTCGAAGATGCGCGTGATTTAATGTCCATCACAAATGGGACTTTTGGCACAAACTATGAGCATGACGATTGGGAGTTCTTGGAGCAAATGGCCATTACATCAAAGAGAAAAGCTCAAGCATCAAGGAGAGCATGACCGGCCATTACCCGAACACAAGTGCATGCGGTTGATGATGGTAATGTACAAACTTCTAATCAAATTTATGATGTTTGTGCTATTTGCAATGAAATAGGTCATGCGGCTGAAAATTGCCAAGGAGGTGATGGGCAATACGAAGAGGTTCATGCTGTGCAAGGTCAAGGAGGGGGTGGTAGAAATTACAACAATATGAATTCTAACACTTACCACCCAGGGTTGAGGAACAACCCAAACTTTCGTTATGGGAACCCTTCAAATCAAGCTAACCCGAATTTCCAAGGAAACCAAGGATTTCAAAGGCAATATCAAACGGGTCAAAGCTCTTCGGGTGGAAACGAAGTAATGGAGATGTTGAAGGCGATGCAAGTTGAAATGCAACGAATGAATCAATGTGATGAGGTTCGGATGCAAAAGGACGAGGCCCGTGATAAAGCGATTCAAACTTTGACCACCCAAATGGGTCAACTTGCAAGTGAAGTGGCGATATTGAAGAAAGCAAAAGGCCAGTTACCAAGTGACACGGTGATAAATCCCAAAAACATTAAAAATGTTAATATCAATGTGGTAAGCACCGTTCCTAGTACTAAATTTAATGAAACATTGCTAACTTCTTCATATCAAGTGAATGCAGGTTTGGAAAAAGATGCCGAAATCGAGAATGATAAAGAGTATGGAGCGCCAATCGTGCCTATCCGAGTGGGGAAACTAAAAATTCCTCATGCATTGTAGGTCCCCTTACCGTGCGGATCGTAACAGAATCGTCGATCTAACCTAGAGTGCGGAATCCTCTAGATCAGATTTCACAGAAAACGAGTAGAACAAGAACCAAGAACACGATACACTTTCAATCCGGTCTTCTATTGATTATCCAACACGAAGTTTACAATCAATCCAAGACCCACTAGAAATCTCTCAGCCACTCTCTGTAGATTTCTCACAACTCCTCTAATTGTGTCAAATGGCTAACCTAAACCCTAATGCCAAGCCTTGTATTTATAGGACAAGCTTTGCACATGGGCTTTGGTCTGGGCCAGGCCATTCTCCAAGCCCATAACACTAAATAACTCCCTAACCAATACTGCTAAGCCCAATACAAAATATCCAAAGACTAAATAAACAAACTATTAAGCTGTTGTCACAAAACATGCACCAACAAACTCCCCCTTGACAATAGCTTCATAGTGTAACTTTGTCTTCAAACATCTTGCAGTCTTTTGGTCTTTGGATAGCATCAGCTACACAGTTTCTGACATCAACAAACTCCCCCTTAGCTGATGCTTCCAATCTCCAAAACTTTCATTCGTTGTAGATCAGCGAACTAGCAATCTTTGGTCAAGCAAGTATCTCCAAATCTTCCATATTTCTTTCTCAGCAAAGTAGTAGAAGGATCCTACCATGCATCTTCACACATTCTTCACTTCATTCTCAATCTGCACTTTATTTGTATTCTGCACTTCATTTTGATAGCTGTATCAATCTGTTTAGCAACACAAGCAAGTATCTCGAAAAACCATTAGCCTTTTTCACATTTAAAGATAAACCAATATTTTATCTTATCATGCAAAAATAACTACTTGTCAGTTCAAAATGGGAGACCTTTTAAAAGGAAATATTTTTGGTATTTTTGATATTTTTCAACACACACTAAACTAACTAAACTAAACTCAAAAATATTTACAATTTCATCTTTTTGTGAGAATCACTGGTAAGAAGATCATATCAGCAAAATCAAACTGTTTTCACACTATTAGACAATTCTTTATGTATTTTTCGTGAAAAGCAGCTCAAGACGATTACCAGTATGTTTGTCCATTTAAACAAAATGCATGAACATTTCAAGTACCATTACCGTATGATACGTTAAGGTAATTTTAGAATACCGAAATACAAGCGTGTCCCACTTCAGGATGTACCCCCGCGATCAAGGTATGCACAAAGATTCATCGTAGTAGGTGAGTATACTGAATTCATCTGTTTTGTTTTTCAACGATAGATAATTGGTGAACAGGTCAGTACTTCCGTACAGCAGAGAGACCAAAATATCTTATCGAGGGCTAATACAAATACCATTTTTGGTACGAATTGTGCATTTTGCACTTATTGAATGACTCTCTATGAGAGCTTTTTCATTTTCAGGGTTTTGGCATTTTTAGCTCTTTTAAGATATCCTGGGTGTGTCTAGGTCAGCATGTATCTGGATGCAACAGAAGGACACCCCTGATATCCCCGGATGAAATAACAGTATAAAGACCCAAAACTTCAGATTTTGGCAATCAATCAACACAAGAATTAAGGTCATTAAACCATACACCACTGATGTGTTCCCCACTCATACTCAGTTCATTTAGGTTTATATCACTTTGGTAAGGTGATTATTTCATGCTTTTTGCCTACTGGTACATCATATGATGAAGCTGCTATCACACTTAAGCAATTTGATTCAGTTTGAGTGTGACAGTCTAACTTGCTGATGTACTATCATTTCTTCTTTTTCACACCATGAAAACTCATTTTTGATTTTCTATTCTTTATGTTTTTGATTTTTCAATGTTTTTGTATTTTTGATTTTAAAATTTTATAACTTACTCCCCCTAAACACACGCACTAACTAAACTCTTTTTGGCTTAGAGGAATTTTTCCCCCTAAATTTTTGTTTTTATGGAGTAAGTTTAAAAACACAAATTTTAAACACAAACAGACTCCCCACTTTAAATCTGACAAAAGTTTTTCACGCCTAAACCTTATAATAATCAAAATAATCGCAGAAGTAAATAGTTCGTTACCCAAGTTAACCAACTATTCACCTCAGATGCTTTACAGGAATAACCACTGTCGAACACATCAACAGTCCTTCTTGGTCATCCTGCATTCACTCAACAACTCAGTTATTTTTGAGAACCCAAGCCCTGATGGTCTTGGGTTTTCCAAATTCATCCGATACAGGAACATCCATCCAATATCCATCACTTCTCAACGGAGTCTTGGATTGCTTACCCATTGTTGAACAAGATTGATAATTTCCACTAGGTCTTTGATTGCGAGAGTTCCAATAAACTCTCATATTTCCCGACCTTTGAAAATTATTACCTTGATACCTTCTTCTCTGATTCTCATACCATGAATTTTGAAAAAATTTTGGATGTTGTTGAACATTTGAGTTACTAAAACCCCTATGTCCGTTTCTTCCTTGAAAATTTCGATTTCCAGAATTCTGGTATCGATTTTGATATCCAAAACTTTTATTTGGACTTTGAAAACGATTTGATTTACCATTATAATGACTAAATTGCGGAGAAATACTTCTTGGTTTATCAAATCTTTTCGAAGTTGGGGGTTTAGATTGAGATTCAGGTTTCTTTGTCTTACAACTTGTTTTAATATCATTGCTTGAACCAACCTGATTCCCATCCTGAACCTCTTCAACCTTTTGTTTTCCTTTCTTCAAAGGACAACAACTTGCCACATGTCCTTTGTTGTGACATTTAAAACAGGATCTTTGCTTACGACTTTTCTTTTTATTTGATCCCTTTTTAAATGTTTTGACCTTTTCGTCTTCAGTATCCCCATCCACTTTATGAGGTGTACTGTTAGACCCAACAGATTCTTTCAAAGAAACTGGACTATTTGGTAAGTCCACAGCTATCGGATCCACTACTACTTGTGCAGTGGTTACAAAATCAATTAGCTCATCTTCAGTTGGTAAAAATGAGTAGTCTTGATTTCCAGAAGATGAAGCTTTAGTATACCCCACCCCTGTTTTGTCATTACTCCTTTTTAAACCTTTTTGAATTTGAGTTCTGACTAACGAAGAATTCCCAAAATTGTCTAACTTCCCCTGAAGTTCTACAATTTTGGCTTGTGCATCAGCCAATTATGTGCACTTTTCTGAAAGCTCGTTAGTCTTTTCCTTCACAGTTTCGCGAGCCAAATCAATGATCTGCAACAGTTTATTGACTTTGCTTGTCAAACTGCTAATTTCTTGTTCATTTGATTTGAGTTTTTCTAAACAATTTGACTCTCTTTTAATCAAAAGAACATTTGACTCTTTTAACTTGTCTAATTCAGCTAACAGATTTTTGTTTTGCTCCGATAGTCCGTTAACTTTACCCTGTAGTTCAGTGCAATTAAGACATGTATGACTTACAGATTCTGATGATACATTCACCTTTGTTGTAAGTCCATTCACATCTTTCAAGCCCTTTGAAACTTCTGCATCCTTCTTCTCAACAGTTTCCTTATCATCTTTCTTCTTTTCCTCTACCTCAGCAGCTACTTCTCCTATCTTCACAGCTGCAAACTCAGCTACCAATGCTTGATCACAAGTATTCACTTTTGATGAGATCTGATAACGTTTTTCCAAAGCTTCCCACAGCTCACTAGAAGTCCCATACTTCTTAAGAGTATATTTAATGCTCTCAGGCAAGGACATCTTTATCACTGCTAAAGCTTTCTTCTCAGCATAAACCATAAGTTTCTCAGATTCATCCATGTTGTCGTAAGAAATAACTTTAACCCTTCCTTCAACACGACGTGTAGGAGCAACATATCCATCAATCATACAGCTCCACATTCTCGTATCTTCACTTTTCACAAATGCCTCAAACTGCTCTTTCCAGTCAGCATATTCTTTGACGTTTTTAAGCTTAGGCCAGTTTCTAACAACCTCACTTCCATTATTCATCTTAGCCATCACGCAGCGTAAAAGTTTAAATGGATTCTGGTAACCTGTGTCAAAATCCAAATCTAACTTCTCTACTGGTCCTTTTCAAGCTATTACCGTAAGCGAACTGATAAAACCGTACAAATATTTTCTGAAATCTGTTTTACCAAATTATACCGTTAGATTCGCCTCGAAATTACGATTCCAATGATATATAATGTCAAAAACCTATTTCGGGATTTTCCAGAGTCTTTTTTTTGTCCTAAAAATCCAAGGATCCCAACGGTGCAAACGGTTTCCTGAGATGAGCTACGGTTAATTTCCTAATCACGAAACAGTGAAATTTTTCTTACGCAAGCCAAGAAAAATGCCACCTTTTCCAAAATCGTTTAAAATGGTCCGAAATTGTCTTAAATCCGAAATGAATACCCTCCAATCCGAAATTGACCTAATGATCCGAAATGAACACTTCTTCAACTGAACTGATCTGTAATCCTTATGATGAATCCGAAATCCTTCAGCTTTATCCGAAATGCAAGTTAGCTGATCCGAAATGCAAGAGTTTTAATCCGAAATGGTTGAATTCTGATCCGAAATGCAGTCCCTCAGTCCGAAATGCAACTGTTTGATCAGAAATGATCAGAAATTGATGTTGTTTATCCGAAATGATCATAAATTGAAGCTGTTTTGTCCGAAATCCAAGCCTTTAATCCGAAATGACTGATTTTGAGTCCGAAATCCAACCTTTTTGATCAGTAATGATCCGAAATCTTGAGTTTTATCCGAAATCAGCAGCAGAACTCAAGAACAGCCCCAAAAACACGTCCAAAAACCCAGATTTTCTGTAGAAACGATTCTGAACCAAGCCAAACAAGAGCCTAAAGCTCTGATACCAATTGTAGGTCCCCTTACCGTGCGGATCGTAACAGAATCGTCGATCTAACCTAGAGTGCGGAATCCTCTAGATCAGATTTCACAGAAAACGAGTAGAACAAGAACCAAGAACACGATACACTTTCAATCCGGACTTCTATTGATTATCCAACACGAAGTTTACAATCAATCCAAGACCCACTAGAAATCTCTCAGCCACTCTCTGTAGATTTCTCACAACTCCTCTAATTGTGTCAAATGGCTAACCTAAACCCTAATGCCAAGCCTTGTATTTATAGGACAAGCTTTGCACATGGGCTTTGGTCTGGGCCAGGCCATTCTCCAAGCCCATAACAATAAATAACTCCCTAACCAATACTGCTAAGCCCAATACAAAATATCCAAAGACTAAATAAACAAACTATTAAGCTGTTGTCACAAAACATGCACCAACATGAGCTATATGACATGTATGATTTCGGTCCGCTTGAAGATGTAGACACCATGGTGAGCTTGGCGGATGAGAGTTGGAGGCGTCCACGGGGAATAGTTAAGAATGTTAAGATTCAGTTGGGAGAGTTTGAATACCTGGTGGATTTTCTAGTTCTAGACTATGCTTCTACCAAAATGGCAGCACAACAAAGGGTAATTTTAGGTAGACCGTTTCTATACACAGCAAATGCTCAAATTAATTGTAGAGACGGGATTATTACCATGACCGAAAAGAAGCGTAAGTTGTCCTTTGATGTTCAAACTAGAGTGATTAGTTATGAGTCCATTGAGGGGAAGGGTGGTGAGTCTAGTGATTGCATGAAAAATGTGTTTCAAAGAATGAGAAAAAAGCACCCACCAGACCGTGAAGAAAAACATATGGGTTCAAGCATGAGTGTATTTGATCACCCACCGAGTCGGATGCATTTTGCTCAATGGCACAATGTAGTGATGGAAGTGGCAGTAACCGATTCTTTGAGCCACCATAAATGGGGGTGGCACGATCTGGCTGAAGACTCGAAACTTAGCGCTGCTCGGGAGGCAACCCGGGGTTTTATATTGATCCTACTGTTTTTATCTTTCTATGTTTCAGGGCCATGGCGACATTCAAGTGTGGGGAAGATGTACAGATATTTGGGTAAAAGTGGTGATAGGAAGTCGGATTATCTACAACATCTGTTGTGGCAAACTTCACCAGGTCAGTGTACTCTTTCCTTAGCCTTGTTGTGTTCTTCAGCTTTGAAATATTGGTAGTTAGTTTGTTTGATTTTGTTTAAAAAAATACAAAAAGAAATTTGGGGTTTGAGTTTATAAGCTTTTAGTTGGTGTTTAAGAATTTATGCGATCAAAGTCTCTCAAAACCATACATTGGGGTCAATGTATCCCAAGTGTGGGGATGGGGAGAAATTTTGAGATTTTTGAAATTTTTTTTAAATCAAGCAAAACATGAAAAATTTGAACACCTTAGTCTAACCCCAGATGATGCACCGGCAACCCTTAATACCCTTTTGTTCTTGGTGAGAGTTGAAGCCACACTTATACATAAATAAAATTTATCTTTGATGAGAGTGGCAACGGGCGGGGGTGCATTAGAACTTGTGCTTGAATGAGGTTTGAGTCCTTAGTTGGACGTGAATGTGAAAAGGATAAGGGCATTTAGGTAGCCTCGTCTTTAGTGTGTGTGAGTGTGGGATTTGGGGGGTTGGACCTCATAAATTATATATATGAGCATGGTTGTGAGAGGGGCGGGGGTTTGGACATTTAGTTTCCCAATTTTGTGCCTACAAGCCTATCGTTTGTTACCCCTAGTTAGTTACCTAAAAATTTACCCGATTTAACCCGGTCTTATAGTATTAGTGGTTGTTTAGTAGTTTGTGATTTAGTTGTTTTATAAAAAAAAGAAAAAAAAAAAAGAAAAGAAGAAAAGAAAAGAAAAAAAGAGAAAAAGCAATGAAAAATCAAAAAAAAAAAATGAAAAAAAAGTGATGTTTAGTTGTCTTATATATAGTAGTTAAGTTTGATAGTTGTTCGTTTGTTTCTTTGGGTAATAAAAGACCGGGTTAAGTTTTCGCTACTTCATATATATTCCATTTCCTACCCATTCGCCTAGCCTCGTTACAACCTTAAAAGCCCCTTTGATTTGCATTCATGTTTGGCACTTGTAGGAGGAGGACCGATTTAGGTACAAGCCTATAGTTGTGCAATCACCCGTTTGCCTATTGTGTGTTTAACTCATCTTTGCTAGTACTTACTTGTAGCCGAGAGGAGAGATTTAGAGAGGGGTGTATTGTTTTGGGTGTTAAGAACGGGTTAGTAAAAGGATGACATGTTTTTGTTTAGTTTATGTTGATCGCGTATGTGTTGAAAATAGTTTTTGAATGAGTTGCTTGGGACAAGCAACGGGTAAGTGTGGGGATGTGACGGGTGGTCCGTAGGACAACCCTTAAGGCCTTTAAATAGACTAAAATACCATACTTTATCCGGTTAATAGCTTGAATTTGGTAATCACAAGATGTTTGAAGTTACAGGTGTTAAAGAGCTTAAAATGCGGGTTTTATGGAGCTTGGATGGATGCTAGAAGTTGGCGGTGTTGGGATTAAAGAAATGGTGAATTAAATGAAGGAAACAAGGAAAAAATAACACTCAGCGCCGTAACCTACGGCACTTGGCCGTAGGTTACGGCCCCAACCTTTGCAAAAAGCCTTCGCCGTAAGACATAAGCCACCCGCCGTAAGGGAAAGCTGCCCGCCGTAACCAACGGCCCTCTGCCGTAGGTTACGCCACCGACTGATCCAATTTTGTAACTTATGCATTAAATTGTCATTTCATGGGTTTTTATGGTGGCTCATCATATGTTTTCCGTTACCATTGGCTTGTGAACGAATTTTTGGAGCTTGTTGGAGACCTTGGAGCTTGAAGAACACTTGTTAATCTTTTGTTTTATGTTGGTGATTTCCTTGAACATTGAAACTAGTAGTGTGATGTTGCTTGAAGCCATGAGTGGCTAAACACTTGGTGATTGTCCTGGATTGAAGGTTTGGTTGAGACATTTTATGTTTGATTTCTCTAATTTCTAGAATAACAATGTTTAATCATTATGATTTGTTGTTATGGTGTGTGATTGTTTGTTAGTAACTTGTTAATCCTTATGTTGAACTAATTAGAAAGCATACGTTCTTGGTGCCGTTGGCAATCGAGATATCATGGGTATATTTAGGCTTGGGTAAGGGTTGATTGATCATCGGATAACAACCTCACGTTCTAGGAATCTGAGTACTTAGTTCCCTTTCATCACTGCAAGTAATCACACATGAGCTATGTCTATGTAGTTCTTTCTTGTGAATGATAATATGAATGTCGAAACAAACCGGAACTCTAGGATGGTCATTTGTCTCTAATTCGCTTACAACCAAAACTTTTCTTGTGCAATTTGTTTAGTTAAATTTAGTTTTAAAACCAATTCACTCAAACCAACTCTTGAATTTTACTTTACTTGCAAATTAGTTTAATTTTAGTCAAGTTAGATAATCTTCTAAATAACACATATTCCACAAACTCCCTGTGTTCGATACCCACTTACCGCTAACTATTTAGTTGTATTTGGATAAAATTTGATTGTGACTACGACATCACGTCAGGTACTATCGTCGGTTTATTCAGGATTTCTCGAAGATTACTCAACCTCTCACCTCCTTGACACAGAAGAACGTAGTGTATTCTTGGGGAACGAAGCAGGAGGATGCTTTCCATCTTTTGAAGCAGAAACTATGTAGCGCGCCGATTTTGTCTCTACCTGATGGCACTGAGGACTTTGTGGTTTATAAGTGATGCTTCTATTCAGCGCCTCGGTTGCGTGTTGATGCGGCGCGACAAAGTGATAGCATATGCTTCTCGACAGTTGAAGGTGCACGAGAAAAATTATACGACTCATGACTTGGAATTAGGAGCTGTGGTTTTCGCGTTGAAGATCTGGAGGCATTATCTGTACGGTACCAAATGCACCATCTACACCGATCACAGAAGCCTTCAGCATATCTTCGACCAGAAAGAATTGAATATGCGGCAACGGCGTTGGATAAAGCTTTTGAACGATTATGAGTGTGCTATCAAGTATCATCCGGGTAAAGCTAATGTAGTAGCTGATGCTCTTAGCCGAAAGGAGATGAAGCCTAAACGGGTTCACGCATTGCAACTCACTATTCATTTGAACCTTCCTGATAAGATTCGTACGGCTCAGACTGAGGCATTAAAGGAAGAAAACATTGAAGCTGAGGGTTTGCGAGGTATGAAAAAGCAGCTCGAGCAGAGATCTGATGGCATCTATTATATTATGGAAAGAGTATGGATTCCTCTATTTGGTGATCTCAGAGAACTTGTGATGGATGAAGCGCACAAGTCACAATACTCTATTCATCCGGGATCGGATAAGATGTATCAGGATCTTAAAGTTTTGTATTGGTGGCCGAATATGAAAGCTATCATCGCCACATACGTGAGTAAATGCTTGACTTGTGCTAAAGTCAAAGTAGAGCATCAGAAGCCCTCGGGTCTACTTCAGCAGCCAGAGATACCCACGTGGAAGTGGGAGCAGATCGCCATGGATTTCGTTACAGGGTTACCAAGGACTCAGGCTGGAAACGATACTATTTGGGTGATTGTTGACCGTCTCACGAAGTCAGTGCATTTTCTGTCAATCAAGGAAACAGATAAGTTTTCACAACTTGCAGCAATTTATCTTAAGGAGGTAGTTTCTAGGCACGGGGTGCCAACTTCTATCATCTCGGATCGGGATCCGCGTTTCACTTCTGAATTGTGGTAGTCAATGCATAAATTGTTCGGTTCTCAACTCGATATGAGTACCGCTTATCACCCACAGACGGATGGTCAGAGCGAGCGCACCATTCAGACATTTGAAGACATGCTGCGGGCATGTGTTATTGACTTTGGCAAGGGCTGGGAGAAACATCTGCCGTTGATAGAGTTCTCCTACAACAACAGCTACCACACTAGTATTCAGGCAGCTCCGTTCGAAGCATTATACGGGCGAAAATGCCATTCTCCTCTCTGTTGGGCCGAGGTGGGTGATAGCCAGATCACAGGTCCTGAGCTTGTTCTTGAAACGTCAGAAATGATTGTTTAGATCAGGAATCGTATGGCAGCGGCACGTGATCGTCAGAAAAGCTACGCTGATAAGCGTAGGAAACCGTTAGAGTTTGCAGTGGGTGACCGTGTTATGTTGAAAGTGTCGCCGTGGAAGGGTGTTGTACGCTTCGGGAAGCGTGGCAAGCTTAATCCGTGTTACGTCGGGCCTTTTAGAATTCTGGAGCGGATCGGTAAAGTCGCTTACAAGCTTGAGTTGCCTGCAGAGTTGGGTAATGTTCACGATGTCTTTCATGTCTCACAGTTGAAGAAGTGTTTGTCTGATGAAACACTGATTGTGCCGTTTCAAGAGTTGAAGATCGACGACAAGTTACAATTTGTCGAAGAGCCTATAGAGATTATGGACCGGGAGGTCAAGGTGCGTAAACATAGTCGTATTCCGATTGTGAGAGTTCGTTGGAACTCAAGACGTGGACCGGAGTTCTCGTGGGAACGCGAGGATCAGATGAAGCTCAAGTATCCACATTTATTCCCAAAGAACAAGTCCAAGCCTGGTGAACCTAAGACTAATGCAACTAGTGAATTTCAGGACGAAATTCCCAATCAAGTTGGGGATGATGCGGCACCTGAGGAAAATCCGCAACAATCTTGATTTATCACTTTCACTTCTTTGTGCTTGCTTGTCAAATTTCGGGACAAAATTTCTTTCAAGTTGGGGATGATGTGACAACCGCATTCTCAAGGTTGGCGACGTTTAATCTCTCTTCGTTGTGTTAAACGTTTTGTTCGTATAACTCCATTAAATTTATACGTACGATAACTCCGTTAATTTTACACACTTATAAAAGGGGCCGCGCCTATTGCAATGCTACTGGGCCGCCACCACACGAAAATTAACTTGGCCCAATTCTTTAATTATTTCCTGATCCATTTAACTAGTTAATGACCCATTGAATTTTTTAGTGGCCCAACCGGCCACACTTAATTGAATTGAGCCCATCATCATTTGAGCCCATCCTCGGCTAATTAGGAACCGCCCCAAGCTATTGATATTAATATACGTAACATGTTAATGTTGTTGTTTAACAATAACACAAAAATCCAAAAACCTTATTCCTCCATAATATTGGCACGGCTGTGGAAGCACACCCCTCTTCCTCGTGAGATATCCTCCTGATTATCGAGAATCTTGGTTAGTAAATATCATCTAAATTCCTTCTTTATGTGCATGTTTGTGTTGATTATTGGTGGTATTGTGTATCATAATAATCTGTTGTTTAAAGTTCTTGTTGTCAATCTTGTCAAAAAGTATTTAGGGATCTTTTATAAGCAATAATGTATCAGACTAATAAGTGCAGCCAAGTGGATAAGGAACACCACATGATTGTCGGCTATTGTGTTGTACTTGCATATGATTGTTATAGGATAATAGTAATGAATTGGTCCACTACATAAATACTAAAGAAATCAGTCCAATAGCATCTTGAAGGTGTTAACAGTTGTCGGCCATTGAGTCGTATATGCATGTGGGATTGTCAGGAACCATGTGATGGAGTATAGGTGTGCAATTTGTTAAGGTTTGCATGTGTATTTAGATAGGATGTAGTCTGCTATGTGTTCCCATTAATCGATGACATAATGATTGTGTCTAAGGGCATGAGTTCATGATATATTCTGTTCTATTATATTAGGATATAGGGATTCAGGGATTTTGATATGTTAAATTGGATTAATAAACTTCTGTGGGTGGTTGTGGGTAATTCGTGCTGAACATAAGTGGGCCGCACACCCCTTGATGGTATTGGACCCCTCAATAAAAGAAACAGCAATTGTTTGGGCCTGGATTAGATTGGGCCGCTTATTAGTGGGGAGCGGTGGTAAAGTGGCAGATGGTCTGGGCTCGGGTACACGCAGCCCAGAGCGACTAGGTCTAGTTGGGGCCTGAGAACAATGGGTTATATTAAATTTTTGGACTGGGCCGGTAACTCGTGGAATCAATAGAATGATTCGGTATATTATATTAACTTGTGTAACGATATGGCGTAAACCTGTGAATTAATAAGGTACATAGTGTCACGGATATTTGTGTTATACGATTCTACTTATAAGTTATGTATTCACTGATGCAACAATCAAATCATTCGACATGAATTATGGTATTATATGAACGAGCATGGTGATTGGATATAGGATTAGGACCCAAATACTTGCTATAACTTGAGCAATAATATGTGTTCTGCTTATTGGTAACCTATGTACTAAAATGCAAAGAACACATAATTTATGTTACACGAGACTGATTGTGTTGGTAACCATGGTAGGATGTGTGTAATCCCTTGACAAACAATTAACTAGGTCTTACCGAGCAAACCAAAGGTGAGTTCACTGCTCTTTTTCCAAGCATGCATCCCGGGGAGGGATATCGGGTAATGTTCCGGGGAGGAACGCTAGTTTATTGGGATGTTTGTTATTATACTCAGTTTCTATCATATAAGACCCCTTACATCTACCGACAGTTGTCGGGGAGGCAACGAGGTTATTAGTTGATAGCGCTATTAGGTTTGGCACCCTCACACCGTACCGGGAGGATGGGCGTGAACTAATTTCCTTAAAGCATGACCAATGTTTTGATAGAGGCATTGGGGTTGGGCAAATACATCGTGTAGCCATTTCGGTAATCGAGTTAATAACAAAATCAAATCAATTCGTGAAACTGTTTTATACATGTATCTGGTAACTAAACTCTGTAACCAAACTTTGAACTCACCAGCGTCGTCTGACACACTTGTTTGCATGCTTATAGGTCGTTAGCTGTCTTGCATTGGAACTTGCTGTCTGGAGTAGCAGGAGTGGTCATGGGTCGACTGGAGGAATTTATGCCATTGATTTCTTGATACTATATATTGGTCCTCAAACTATTTAACTTTCTTTAATTTTGCTTCCGCCGAATACTTGGGTTTTCACTTAAACTGGTTGATGGTATTTTTATTAATAATTGAGAACTTTATTTTGAAACATGTACGGGTTCCATGTAATTAGTGGCTCATTGTTGGTACGTCACACGCCTATCAGGGACACTCCCTAGGTGGTATTTTGGGGGTGTGACAGGGAATCAGAGGGTGCCCTTTTAAGGGTTTATTTCCCACATAACTACCAACTCATAGGTACTTTCAATTTGAATTTTGACTGGAGAAATTAAGATTAATGACGAAGTCAAATCTTAATTACGACGGTTTGACTTTAAGCTAATAAACTTAGCAAAACTGAATTAAGAAAGGTTAAGTACACTTACAATAGTCCTAAGCACGACTATGGATCCTAAGAAAGCTTGGTTACTGACCAGAGAGCTCCAGAAATGAGTTGTGAAGGTTTTAAATGCAAGTGTCCAAGTCTTGCAACAAATGGGTTCTTATATAGGAGTTCTTGATGCCTTTAGATCTTTACAAACAAGTCTACAAGTGTTATGGGATCGTTCCAAGTGTCCCTAAGCCCTTTAAAACCATCAAACAAGCCCCAAGTATAAAAAACAAGCTCTCTAAGTCGGTTAAACCGGCTTTACAGGCAGCTGGCATGATTTTCAGCATCTGGGGGACTCAGGCGGCCCGCGTAAGGATTGGGCCTAGCCTTACGCGGCCCGTGTGGAGGTCGGGTCAGGTTGAACATGTTTCAACTATTTGCAGTTTTGGTCCCTGGTCCTTCTAAACGTGGTTTTAAGCTTGTTTCTTGCAATTTCAACCCTCTAACTTGACTTTTAAGGGCTCCAAGGCATAACCAAACACCTTTAAGTCCTCGGTTAACATTGTGATCACCCATAAAGCCTTAAATTTCAACGTTGACTTTTTTAACCCCTCGTTTACGAATTTTATCATAACTTTCGCATATGATAACGAAACTTTGTGAAATTTTTATCACACATTCTTGTGAGTATAATTAATCATTACAAAGCTTCGGGTTCGCTAAAAGGTCACTCAGAGGTATACTTTAAACATGTTGACACATTTAACCCCTATAGTTTGTAATTCCTCACTTTCTTTCACAGTTAGCTTCGTATGATCCATGATTTATTCGTTTAAGGGTATAAACATCATGTAGGGTTATTGAAAGATATATTTATTCATTGTTGGCACTTTGAATCCTTTTACGCACATAGATTCCTTGTTTGTCAACTTTAGTCCCTCTAAATCAATCCTTTACACGTTTTAAGTCCATGACACGTGTCGATATACTATTGGACATGAATTTTCGAGGTGTTACATTAGAGGGTAGGGGCACCACACGGGTTGAGGGTTGCAGGTTTGTTGCAATGCGGCAACACTGCTGCCACCCTCTGGTCGCAACTCACCAACACCGTCATGGCGTCATGGAAGTTACGTGATACGCTGTTCTTCTCCTTCACCTTCTCCTTGACTGCTTCATACCTGAAACCCTAGATTCACATCTCTGCTACGCTGTTCTTCTCCTTCACCTTTGGGTAAAAAAACACGGGATTTTTTTTATGTTTTTTAATCTAAATCTAATCAATGTATATTTTTTCTGTATAGATCTGGGTACAAAACCTGAGCCGATTGAGATGTTGATTTATGCGAAATCTAAACGAACTAGGTAAGTTAGTGTTGATTGGGTATTTTATGATTTGATTTCCTGTGAATAGGAGAAAAGGTTAGAGTTTTAAGCTCAATCGAATGGATAATTTTTGGGTTTTTCGGTTGGTTTTCTGTTCCTCGAAGATTACATTAGGGCTTGATTGGTTTTAAGTTCAATCCAAGTGGATAATTTTTAGTTTTTTCAGTTCCTTTTTCTATTCATTGGAAAAAAATAGGGTTTGATTTTACTTTGCACTTAATATGTTCACGCCTTGCTCTTTTGTTTCTTTCTTTGCTATATATCAATCTCTTCATCAGTTTTCTTTCTTGATGAGTTTAGTTGTCGCTTGGGAAAATGAGAGAATTGCATAAATTTAAGCTGGTTCTTAAATAGTTTCTCTTATGTTTAGGATATAAAAGTTTATTTCTTTTTTGAATGTAATAATAAAGTCTAGACCTTTTTGCTTTATTAGTCATTACTCATTAGGAAGTGAATTCCTTGAAAACTTAGTATCTTTTGAATGGTCTGTAATATTCATGTTATAATTGTGCAGTTCTGTGATAAAAGGGCGGAGTACATGTTTTATACTTGTAAAACCATTTGGTTTAACTCAATTCAATTTATTGTAGTTAAAATTAGATGGTTTTGTAACTAAAAACCATATGTTTTAGTTCAATTTCATCAACGTAAATAATTATTTTTAGCTATTTATCTTGGCAGGACATTATTAGTTGGGCGGGTCTGAGGAAAAAAAAACCATGGGAAAGCTTAGATTTCTACATAAAGCCTTAAGGTTAGTTATTCAATATATTGGTGAAGTTTTCTTCTTATTGATGTTTGCATCTGCTCTAATCTCTTATGTTAGTATCCACGCTACAACTCTTCATATAGTGTTTCAGTGCTCTACTTTCGTGCACATAGTAGTTGTATGTTAATATTTTATGTAGGTGACTTGATATGTCCATGTGACAAAATGAGTGGGCTGGGTAGCTTGGGTTTCAAGTTGTAACAAGGCATTTTGTAGTACATGCCCGAATGGGTCTTCATGCTTCTCAAATTGCTTCCAGAATCATAATTTTGTTTTTGGTATTATTATTTTAAACTAACTAGCATGATCTGTAATGGTAACTTAGTTATTTGATCTGTATTTAAATTCAAAATTAGTTAAATTTTTGGTCTTTATGATTTCCATAGCTGATGTTTGTCAAATGTGTAGATGGACAACCTTTGAACCCGAATGAAATGGAAAAGAATTTACCAAGGGAATCCGCCAAGGTGCTAACATAATCTAAATGGACCTTTATAAGAAGTAAATTCTTATCTTTCTTAAGTTCATTGGTTCTTTGCATGTAGTATAACAAACTCTATTTGTGTGAAAGTAGTTTTGACCAAAAATTGCAAAAATTACCTTTTAGTATAGTTTAGAGCTTTAGTGTATTTTGTTTTTATTTAGTTTTCATCGAATGGAATGGCCTGGTAAAATGGGTGAGTTGAGTAACGGGTAAATGGTTCAGTCTAAACATGTGCTTTTTTAGTATGGCCCTAAATAGGCTAAGGTCAACCCATTGTCTTGAAGATGTGATAGAAGCCATGGACAACACAGGTCCAAACCGACGGTGGTATACTATACTATATTTTTAACACATAATTGTTTCAATTACTTTTCTGAGATTGGTGCTAATGGATCTTTAAGAGTAAGATTATCTTTAGCATTTATAGATGGGGAAGTTGTCACAACCCCCGACCCCTATTCCGGGAGCGGCCGGCCGTGAGCCAGTTTCAGTGGTATCAGTGTTTATCAATTTGGCAGCGGAAAATTTCATCAGGACCGTAGTTAGGAATTTTTTTTTTTCAGAGTTAAACACCAAAAATATTTAAATCAAAGAAATGGGATAAACCCAAGTTTCTCTGATAATACATTTATAAGTGGGACAAAACCCGATTTTCATTTTGATATATTTATAGGGAATAATTCCCCAATTATAGAAAACACTTCTCCTCTTTAATTAGGTAACTTTTATTGCCACTTTTCTAAGCTTTCAGTGCTCTCCAGCTGGCTTTTATTGGCTTCACACTAAGTTACCTGAAACACGTGTTTAAAACATTTTATCAGCAAGAAATACTGGTGAGTGAATCCCAGTTTAATCAAGTTTAATAAAAACCATTGTACAGTATTGAGGGCGGTTTCGCAATTACATTTGTTTCCAAGTTATATCAATTAACATCCATGGTACTGTCATACTCAATTTGTGGAAATGTTACTCCTTGACCAGGTGGTAACAAATTTTGTATACAAAACCCCAACATACTCATGATAATTGTATTCTTACAAATACCCAATAAGTGTTTAATATATAATTAATTGTGTGAGGTTTGTAAAAACAATTTACAAAAAGGAGATTACTCACATTGCTATTTTAGGCCTTTCCTTTGTGACTTCTTGGTTATCATCTAGTTAAATAAACAATGCACACGTGTTAGTATAATAACCCATTTTAACATTAGTAATACCCTCCCCGAGACGACATTCCAACGACTACGTCGGGCAGAACCACGACAGCCGTTACGGAACCCTAGATCAATCGGGCAGAGTATCTAATACGTATCCAGGGGTTATGATACTTACAACGAGGTAGAGCTTCGCTAATTAGGGGGTATTATGCCCGAGAATAGTGACTACCCTATAGAAATTCGAGAGAAAAAGTGATTGTGAGCGAATTCAAATGAACGGCCGAAGCTTTCTATTTATAGTGCTGATCTTGGACCTTGTCGTGCCCCGCGTAGACCATACCAAGGTCTTACGCGGCCCGCGAGGACTGGTAAGGCGGCGAAGGGTCGCTGAGTCATCGACACGTGGCGGTACTGGAGGAGATCTGGTGTTTGAGCTGTCGCGGCCCGCGACGAAATGGAAAGAATGCTACGCGGCCCGCGAGCGCCTCTTAAAATTTGTTTTTATTTAATTTTTGGTAAAAATAAAGTATTCAGGGCCTATTTTTCGTATACGGGGTGTATTTTAGGATGTATAGGGGAACTCTAAATATATTAGGGGTGTCGGAAATATTTTTGGAGGGTTGATATATCTTGGTATAACTCCTGGATTATTTAATAATATATAGTGCACTCACATTAAGTATAGTAACCCAATTCCACTTTATCCCAACGTCACGAGACAGAACCCCAACGAATTTAGGCAGAGCCTTGACATACGTTACGGGGCCCTACGTCAGTCAGACAGGGTATCAGTGATCAAGGGTTAAAACACTTAAAACGGGGCAGGGCTTTGTAGAATTTAGGGGTGAATTACTAAAGAAAATTGGGTATATATGAAGTGACAGTGAGAGAGCGAGATGGAGACATGAAGTTTGAACAAAATGAAAGACGAACCTGATCATCTTATTTATACTAAACGCTTCACCTTCCACGTATCCATTTGTGCATTAATTGAATTGCATGCATCTATTTCAAAGATGCATACGTAGGATTCCACATATGTTATTATTATTATTATTATTATTATTATTATTATTATTTTATATACTATAATTAATTCAACTGCTTTACTCATTTGCCGCTTATAACTTCTAAAATATGACGTTTTATAAAAGAATGAATATGTCATTAGAACGAGAATATTTGTATCTACATTTTGAACCAAGTTTCATTAAAACGGAGTAGGTTCAAATATAATGTATTTTTATAATTTAATTATTAAACGATTCCTACGCTTGCCCAAAATACCTCATAATTCCATCGGTTAATTTACCCATGATGCATTCTTTTAATAACATAAGTTTTTATATAAATAAAAATTTTGGGAATGTTACATCCTCCCCACCTTATTTTAAATCTCGTCCTCGAGATTCCCTGAAATATGGATGAATATTTTTAGTTAGTTTAGTTTCTAGGTATATTCTTGTCTTTGTTTTGAATTTCACTTTACTTTGACCAGAACTATTCTCTATGAGATTCTTATCCTTGACTGAAATATGTTTTCTATTTTAACACAGCTTTTAGTTACAGGTTTCCTAATGTGTTAATAATTGCAAAGGAAATTCTTATACTTTTGATGGCGTCCCAACTTAAAGAGTTCCTGTCGTTCATCTTGTCGCACGAATTTTGAGACGGATGATCAAACGAAATAATGTTTGATGTTGGAATTGAGAGATTCCCGATTAAATCTAAAATTATCATCGACACACCTGTTCGTGATTTATCCCTAATTGTCAATCATAATCATTATGGTCTTTGGATTTCCTCATAGATATACATATCTATATAATCATATATTTCACATACTGTAACATACACACTATTCATAATGTCAATGTATTTAACAGATTCATATTTCCAAAAACAGATCAGACATCAAGTCATGGTACTATTTAGGGAATTTCATTATCATAACATATACCGCATCTCACCCGGTCTCGCCGGAGAGGTACCCCCATCTCACCCGGACAAGCTGGAGAGTCTACTACACCATACCCAGTCTTGCCGGAGAGGTAATTATCATTGTAATTCCCTTAAATAGGATTTTCTCAAATCATGATTTTAAAAGTGCATCATTTATTATGGCTTGCATCAAGAAACACGGAAATTAGTATTCTCATGATGGATCATATTCTAGAACTGAGTAGTACTAATAAACAAGAAATAACAGTGGCCAAGTGTTATTGCTTATTTATCATACTTGCACTGTCCTAGTTATTATCCTCACGGCATACCAACATCCATCACACTTTATCTACACAAGTAATTTAGCTTATCTCGAAGCTTATACTAAGGCATTGTTCTTAGGTTCAAGTCTAAATACTATCTTGGGTGTTACCAGTAAATATCAATATCCTAACTCTTTTGTTTAAGCACATATATTATTATAGTTGTGGTTTTATTTTGTTTTTAGAAATGGAGTTTTGACAAAATTATTATTGTCTCCATTGACACTATGGGTATGTTCGATGTGATGGGTATGCTTTCGACTAACTCTATTCAAGTTTATATATTACTAGATTCCGTCGCAAGGAATATTTCTTTGAGACAGGTGACATTTTAAAACATAATACGTTTCATGATTTATCTTTATAATGACTTCATGTTTTCATATGAATCATCAGTGATCTTTTCTTTTATGTTTATCTACAGAGGATATTTGATTATTATATTGTATATATGTGTCATCAATAAATTCTATTATGTATGTGTATATTTTTGAAACATAAAATTTCAAATCTCTAGTTAATATTAAAATTTACATAATATATGTATGTATACACACACACATATATAATACTAAATTATTTTGTAATTTATATAAAAAAATACAACTATATATATCCGATAGTACCGATCGTCAAGTTTATTTCCACAACTTTATTTACCTTTTATAAAAATAGTATATTGAAATAAATTTCTGTTAAATTTATTGAATATAATATCTTGGATGGATAGAGAAATAAATTGACCAAAATATAACTTTCTTGACTCATGGGAACAATTTCATTTCTAACTAGTGGGTTAAACCATATTGGTTTAAAATATTAAAACTTAACTATAAATTTATTGTATATTATATTATTTATTCAAAGAAGTATTATAGTAAGTAATACAAGGTTTGATGTTTCAAAAGTTGATTCTAAATATAATAGGTGGTTAAGTAATGTACATGTATTAAACTGAAGGGAGTGGGGCGACTCCCCCACCCGAGTCGCCCGGAGTCGCCTGGAACACCGCCCCCTTGGCGTCTTGGGTGGCGTCCCCCTCCAGCCCGTCTCCAGCAGATCGCCCCAACTTTTTCATTTCCCATGCATATATCCGTTGGCAACGGATAGTTTGGCCCAAGTTTTTTATTATTTTTTTTAAATACATCCCACCTTTATAAATAATACCACATATCAAACACATTTTTACCACAATCTTCTCTCAACTCATCAAAATTTATACCAATCTTCTATCAACTCATCAAAATGTATCCCCACAACATCCCTCCTTTCAACCAAAATACACAATCTTCCAATCCACAACCCGATATGGCCGACCCAAACATTTTAAATAACCCCGCTTTTTACGCCTATTTCAATATTATGCACGTTGCTAGCCCTACACCGCAAGTATACTACAACAATACGACGATACCGCAAAATATGGGGTTCACCACTTGGAACACACAACAACCCGGTGGTTTTCAAAACGTTGGAGGATCGAGGCAACAAAATGGTATAATTTTTTTAGATATTTTTTTGTAAAGAATATGTTTTTTTTTAACTTTGTTTGTATTCCATCTAGTGGTGGATTTAGATGACGAAGAACTTCCGGAGACCCAGTTCCATGTCGGTCAAAATGATGTTGAACCTCAAAAAAAGAAACGTTCACACAAGAGGAACACACCGGGTGAAGAACGCTTGAAAACCAAACCGATACCATGGACTTCCAACGAGGAAATGAGCTTGTCCAAGGCTTGGCTAGAAATAACCGAAGACCCGAGATGTAGTAAGTTGTCTTATAACTTATTGGTCTCGTATGTACAAAGTTTTCTATAGATAACTATTGTTTTGTTTTTTATAGGTAACTATCAAAAGGAAAAAACATATTGGTCTCGTATTTACAACGTTTTCCTCAAGTTGGAAGATCAAGAAGATGGATACCGTGATCCCGATGGTATTGGCGCGAAGTGGCGTAAAATGCGTCCTTTGATTCAAAGTTTCAACCAAATATACACTCGCCTAAGTAACTCGAGTGTGCGCCAAAGTGGTTCCGACGATGCGATGCTCCAAGCAAACGCCCAAAATGAATTCCGAGCCGAACACAAGAAGGCGTTTCCTTATCTTGCTATTTGGCATAGTCATCACCTTCGATCCATTTAAAACTCGTGGCCAACCGTCGGCTAAGCGGTCAAAAACCTCATCCTCAAACGACCATCAAAGTACCGGTTCAGACGCTCGGTGCCAAATAAATCTCAACAACATTGAGGAAGATTTGGAAGATCCACATGAAGAGGCCGAAGCGTTTCAACCACCACAACGGCCGGTTGGCCGAGATAGGGCCAAAAAAGCCGCCCAACCGTATTCTAGCGGTGTACGAATCGACTACACCGAAACGTTCGAAAAAGTGACCAATAAGTTAGACGGCTTGTTGCAAACGAGCCAACAACGGATCAGCTTAAAAAAAGAACACGGGGACCGAAAGCTAAAGCTGAAAGAAAGTCGTCAAAAAGCACTTGATTTGCAAATATTAACATCCGACACGATAAACCTTACCGGAGCCGAGCTCGCTTTAGCCGAACAAATGAAGCAAGAAATTCGAGAAAAATATAACCTTTGTTGATTGTATTTTTTTATTTTTGTTGATGTATTTTTTTTAGTTGATGTATTTTTTATTTTATTGAAGTAATTTTTTTATTGAAGTATTAGTTTTTATTTACTTTGATCAATAATTTTATAAAAAAATAGGACTTTTTTTATATCTTTTACATAAAAAAGACAAAATAAATCAATCCACGTGTCGCAAGACGCCCCACCCAGCAAGGTTGCCCCACTCCCCCTTTTTTGGTCAAAATCCTCTAATATGACGTGGCGCCACGTGTCGCAAGACGCCCCATCAAAAGGATGCTCCACTCCCCTTAGTCTTAGAATATATGTACATATCTCAAACAATAATAATAGTAATTTGTTTAAAGATATTACAATATTAAAATTGTAGTTTGATATATATATATATATATATATATATATATATATATATATATATATATATATATATATAGATTGTGGGGCATCTATTTTAATTCTAGCTTGAAAATGAACCGATAACTAGAACGTTTAAGAAAATTTAACATGCCAGGTAAAAATAAATAAATAAATAAATAACTACTAAATTACTGATTTAAGTCGGGTAAGAAAAGAGCTTTTCATTTTATAACATCTTTTACTTTTTAAAATTTACTTATTTATTCTCTTTTATATATACCGATTGTACACACCATCAAACCCATCTTTTCTCTTTTTTTTCTACAATAAAAATTATTATTTTTATAATATTCTAAATGCTAGAGAATAGAAACATAATTATTTATAATATATATAAAATCTTTTGAACATACACTTTCTTTAAATTATGTTATAGTTTTAAAGGTATAAAAATTTACCTGTATCCTACGTAAAGTAAATTTTAGTTTACATTATATACACGTATAAATATATAAAATATATAAACACTATTATAATGTATATATATATATTTCCAATTAGAGTAAATTACAAGTTTTGTCCTTTATGTTTACACCAAATTGCAGGCGGTGTCCTTTACCTTTAAAATTGACGGGTTTTGTACTTAATGTTTCAAAATCTTGCATGGTATATCCTTTGAGCCTAACCCAGTTTATTTTTTTGGTTAAATCTGGTCACCCAAGGATATTATTGTCTTTTCCTATTCTAATCTATATATATAATAAATGAATAAGATTTGGGACACGTGTCGCGTTGTGGTGCAACCTTACTTGATTTTTGGCAGGAAAATGTGAGAAACTCTATATTCTTACACGGGATCCGAATGGCAATAACCATGCCCGCATTGTTTGACCCGGGTATATAAATCATGGAATAACCTAATTCCCTCATTCTTCTCATTCAAGCGGCTTCAGGATACGTTTCTTTTACAAAACCCTAGCATCGGCAATTATCTATCTCCTTCTTCATATGGTTGTAAATGGTTTGTTCTTCATCTTCTTCATATCATGATTTCTTTTTCTTCATAACACATGTTCGATATTATCAGGTTTTGATTTAGATTCATGGTTGTTATTCTCTCTAGATTACTCTCTTACTCCTTCACTACCATTTCTAGGTCTTACAATTCAACTGTTTGCACCATCCACAAATCCTTTTGGTACACTCTAATCACATCTGTCTCCAATTTAGGGTTTCAACTTTCAAGCAACCGGAACTTCTGTTTAGTTACGGTGATTATTCAGTGCTACATTTGATTATTCTGTATGTCTACTTTATTGCAGCTTTTGTTTGTTTAATTGTTTGATCTGAGAATTTCTAGGAGTATTGTTTTGTAGTTCCGGATTGGATTTAAAAGAAATTATTAATTAATTATTTCTTTAATTTTGGGGATTTATGCTTGAAAAGAGTGGATTACTGGATTGGCTAAAATTAAAATTAGTTGATTTTTTTTTTGAATATTATTGTTTTCTATTTTAATTTTGGGGATTTATGCTTGAAAAGAATAGATTATGGATATTACTGGATTAAAAATTAAAATTAGTAGCATTTTTTTGAATATTATTATTTTCTGTTTAGGTTTGGGGATTTATGCTTGAAAAGAGTAGATTATGGATATTACTGGATTGGCTAAAATTAAAATTTAGTTACATTTTTTTAATATTATTATTTTCTGTTTTAGTTTTGGGTCTCTACAAGTCTAATGGTAATAGATAGATAGATATCATTGATTTGTTGCATCTGCCAAAATTGGATACTAGTATCATGTTGGTACACAGATAAGGATTTTGATGAATTGGATTTGGGGATTAGTTAAATATAATGTGCTTTATGTTGATCATTGGTAATAGGTTTTGGTACTTAATTGGATTAGGTAGTTTTAGAAGATGAATTGTGCATATGGTTGATTGGTTTAAAGATGCTTAAAGTGTTTTAAGTTACAGTTGTACATATATATATATATTTTTAACTCTTCTATATTAAATGCTCTGATTATTCATTTATTCGTTTATTCCAGTGGAAATATAGCTGGGACTTTGTACTTTTAAATAGACGATGCGTTGATTGTTTTCGATGACATATATGATGCAGATAAGGGATTCAGTGTGATGCCGTGATCGTTTCATGATATTGGTGATGTTGAGTTTCAGGACAACTGGGGACGGGTTTGGTATGAATCTCGACACAGTTTCGTTTTTATTGATGTCATCTTTTTTTTAGAAAAAATAAAGGTTACAACTTTCGATAAATGTCGAACAGGGTAGACATTGGTACTTCTGATTACTTTGCTGTTGATGTGCTGCTTAATTGCCTCACTGTACTAAGTTCCGAGTAAGCATCATTCTTCATATTACTATCATATAATATACACGTTTTTTGTTTTTTTTCGTTTATGGTGTTGTTCTTGGGCAGGTATTTGGGTATACAACAGGTGGTCTTTGGAGGTCGGTCAATGGGTGATTGGGAAGAGGGAATGAAAAACCCTGAAGAGGGATACAAGTACTTTAAGATCTAAAGATCGTTGCGCTCATAACGTGCGTTTATGGAGAATTAGAGAGCGAGTCTGAAGTAAGATCTGATCAAGTGAAGACAGTGGACTTGTGAATCCCACAAAGGAGGTTAGTTTAGCCCGGAGATGGTTATTCTGTTAGACTACATGTATAGAATAGTTTTATAATGTTTATGTTGTGGTTATTGTGTTTTATAAGTGAACGGGTTGGTTAACGTTATGTTTTATTTCTAACAGGTCAATAGCTAGAATAAAATACGAATTAGATCTGGAAACCGGGTTGAAAATTACACAATACAAGTTTACTATCCGACATATATTTAGATATGGAACCAGTCAATTTTGAGCCTTTTCGTTCCCTTTTTCTTAAATATATTTTTGGGTATTACCTTGTCTGACACAACGTATATGCATTTCTTTTTCTCAAGTGATATGTGAATCTATGGTGCTGAGTTGATTGATTCAATTCTGGATTTCCACGAGCGATGATTGAAGTAGAGGTAAACTTGCAAAACCCTAAATCTAAGGTCTTCATCGTCGTTGTAAACCATAGATATCATCATTCTTAATCACTTTTTCCTTTTTCACATCTGATATGAAACCCTAGATCTCTAAAGAAATGGTGTGGTAACTCAAGTGGCGGCTCAACTTCAACCAACCATCTGGTAAGCGAAGCTTCTTTGTTTAATTTTTATCCTTTTCGGTTTACGAGATTACAGAGTTTTCCCACTTTCCTTAATCCTTATTCAGCTACCCAAGTTTGAATAAACACTAATTTTTTTCTTTGTTTTTATATATAATACTTGTAATCTTATATTGTTCTGAATCAATGATTAAAGCAATCTTGCTTATCTATGTGACAGGTTATTCAGTCATGGTACGTCTTGGGCTGTTTGGGTGCATATGGATTCATCTAATTTGCATGTAACAACCTTCACAACATAAACGTAGTACCATGTTTGTTTCATCAACCTTTGAATTGTTGGTATACCGAGTTTTAAGGATAACAAGTTGGCCTTTAATTCTGCAATTGGCAAATGCATCAATGGAATACAACCCTCTCTATGATGCAGATAAGGGATTCAGTGTGATGCCGTCATCGTTTCATGATATTGGTGATGTTGAGTTTCAGGACAACTGGGGGCGGGTTTGGTATAAATCTCGACACAGTTTCGTTTTTATTGATGCAATCTTTTTTTTTGTAGAAAAAAAAATGTATGTGTATTGCCACCTGATAGGTGGCTATGGTATGGGAATGAGTGGGCCCAGTGGCCCGTTTGGTGCTCCTTCGTTGTCTCCTTGATTCTGGATTTCCTTGATGTGTGTGGTAAGCCAACAAACCTATCTATTAAGTCTAGATGTGGCGAAACGGCAGGGGTGGGCAAAGGATCAAATGGGCGAATTTTAAAAGGCTCGGATCGGGTTGGGCCAGCCTAGAAGCACTTTATTGGTCTTATGTTGGAAACCCCTGTTTTTTTATGTTTTAGATGCAATTTCTTTATATCATGTGTAATTACAATACTTTATTGGGCGTATCTTTGAAAACCCCTATTTTTGATGTTTACTATAGAAAGTATAAACCCTAATTGTTGTTTCACATAATTAGGTCTGGCTTAAAAGGTAACCTTATTTTTTGTATGATTTAAGGGGTTTTGACTATATTGGTGCCCTTCCTTTGTTTGTGATGTTTATGGATCTGTTAGTGGTAAGTTTTTATTGTGCTTATTATCGGCGCAACAATTTTCATCTGCAACTGAACCATTTGTGATTATGTATATGTATGTGTGCGTCATAACAAAGTAGAGGATTGGTCCAAGTTTAATGAAACTGGGTCTTCATAATTTTTTTAAGTTTATTTGAAATTTGCACTGTATTTGGGTTTTAACCTCAATCTGCGACATGTACGGTATATTTACGGTTGTAATTATAAGACTTTTTAGGTTTGTATTTGCATATACGACACAATCAACTACTGCTGCGTGTTTTAACTCATGTCCTTGGAATTTTTTTTAATTATATGTATGTAATAAGTTGCAAGAATGAATGAAGATTTTAGAAAATCGTCACTCTGGTCTCTAAAGTTAATAAGGGGGTACGGGGCACCATGCGGGGAGACAAGCGGTGACTCCATTCCCTGAGCGGGAACACCGCCGCCATCCCCGCGGTGAGTGATTTCGGTGACCAAAATCAGGGTGTAGTTACCGCATGAGAGAGAGGAGAGAGAGAGAGGAGAGAGAGGGGGTGATTGGTTGTTAATGTGGGTCCACTCTTTTTCCACCAATCATATTTTTTTCTTCTTTTTTTTTATAAAATAATAAAGGGGAGTTGACGTGGCATAACCTGATTGGGTGTGTGTAAGAGAGGGGACTCCCCTAAGAGGGGAGTGCCCCTCTCACCCTAATGTAGATGCCAAGAGTGGCAAATGGTCCAATTTAGTGAAACAAATTGCAGATTGCAAGTCTCTTAGAAAGGAAGCAAATGATGTGTATAGTATATCAGACGATATTGGTCAGGTTGAATTGACCCATATGCTTTGTTTATTGTTAAAAGTACATTTTTAACTACTATATGAGAACTTTTGGTATTGGTGCTTCATGTGTGTAGTGTTTTTCTTTATACCTTTTATTCAATATGCTAATATTTTATAGATATTCAGTTTGTTTTCATTTAGGTTGTCTAAGGATTTCTTTTTTCATTTGCTTTTCTTAGGATTTCAAATGTCTAGCGATTCACAATCTTCCAAAAAAAAAGAAAGTCTCCTGGTGTAATGACACCTGGATACCTTTTCAATCCGACAATTCTACGAGCACCCAAGTATCACGTTGTCATCAGCCTATTGGTATGGTATCGCAACATGGTATCCCTTACCCTTTTTGATCGTGAAGCATTCAAACTGTTGAAGAAATCTGCAGGTTGATGTAGAAATTGTGCAAATTAAGTCTGGAATATAAGAACAAGAATCGGGCCATGTATACAAATGTCCTCACTTTCAAGCGAGTCCGGAATCTTATCAACACACAATGTATGATCTCTTCGCCTTTTCTACTTATATACTTTAAAAAATATTCACACACAAGAATCACACTCATGATGATGAGACACATCATATGTTGGATGTTCTGGACCCTGGCACAAAGAAACAATGGTAAAGGAACCAAGTCAGGTATGCTTTTTGCAGCTGCTCATGTCCTGTTTTACGAGTTAATCTTACATTCTTTTTGTTACTTTTGTTAACATGGAAGAAATACAGTTGTATAGTTATATTAGTTTCCCTGGGATTTTTTTTGGAATTATATTTGTTCTATCAATAAAGTAGTAAAGAAAAATTCTTTTTGATGACTTTCTTTTCTTTAATGCAAAACATTATGTAGTGGCTGAAAATTAGGTAGACAGATTGAACCCAAAATGTCACACCCCAACCGATGGCGGAATCATCGGGGCGCGGCACTGAGCGAAACAGATTGTTCAGAAGTTTCCACAACAACTATCATACAATTCAGTTATATAACACGTCCCATACCGTGTCCCAAATAATAACAAGTTATCATAGAAATCAACCAAACAATATGGGAACTGTTCCGACAACTCAAATTCTTAATTATTACAGACCAAATGTAAATATTGTTTTAAGACCCCTAGACGACTACTGCGGATCTTACTGACTACAGGTGCCAGTGCAAGATCTACAGATAATTATGGCCCTGGAACAGGTACGTGGACACTGTCCTAAGGTCACAGGCTCCTAGAAGTTTATTATTGCCTCGCTTCCCTAGCACGCTAGTAGCTTAAACACCTGTCACATACGTTAAAATAAAAGTCAATACATATAATGTAAAGGTGAGTACACAAGTTTGATATAGCATATAGAGTTCGAATAGTTTACGCATAACCAAGCACGTACACAAGGGCAAACGATGCATGTAAATTATCAACATGGGACCATCGATACCAATGACTTCGGGTTGACTGTCCGAGACAGTTCGCAATACATGATTACCACCGTAATCCATGTAGGTAATTGTCCTTAGCAACCCCCGTGTGAACGGGTGCTGAGTCCAAACTATAGTACTACGTTGCTAAAGCAGGTAGATAGCACTCCACGTGTAAACATAATAAACAGCAATCATTTAGACAAGTAATACATGCAAGTAGGTTAGCGTTCAAATAGTTTGAGTTGTTTGTGAATTTGGTAGACTACGTATGTAACACCCAAAAGTGCTGAAAGCAAAAAGGGATCGAGTATACTCACAGTGATTGATTATGGATTGAAGGGAGCACTGAGAACAGATTAGCCTGAATAGTTCGATAACACAACGATGAGTAACGCGAAAAAGGTAAACAATGTTACTTGGATCGAGTAGGCCATTCGATCGGACAGCAGTTCGATCGAGTGGGCTGTTCGATTGGTTTGAAAATCCGTTCGAACACCCATTCGATCGGCCGACTGGCTCGATCGGCTGGTTCTTTCAAGTGGATTGTTTCTTCCTTTGATGTGAAGGATGTGTTTGTGTATGATGGTTTGTACTACCTTTCAAGTTGGCCGATCGAACAGCTATTCGATCGGTTAGCCCAACCGATCGGTTAGCACTTCGTTGTTTTCAAGTATGTCACTCGATCGGCTGGCATGTTCGATCGGGTGACATTCCAATGTTTTGGAAAGTCTAAGTGTTGAAGTATAGTATCTCATGATTCGAGCAGTAATGTTTACAATCGAGTGGCTCGATCGATCGAACAGAACCCTTGTCAATACTACACTTTATGAGTTTGTGGGACTAAGTGCTGGTCGATCGGTTAGCCTAGTCGATCGGCTGGCATAGTCGTTCGGTTGGGCTGTTCGATCGAACAGCCTAGCCGTTCGGCCAGCTTCTCGATTTGGTTAACCTTTCACCTAACACTTGGTTATTCCCGTTAATTGTTGATGTTTTAGAGATATTTTGACTACGAGTTGAACCACAAAGCTGAAATTCTTACTTAGTCTACTGACTCGAGCAGGAATCACCCAAACTCGGTCAGAGACGGTTTGGAACCTAAGTTTTAACATTCAACCCGAGATCGGTAAATCTCTTGGTAAAACCCGAATCTTGAACCATGTGTTTGTTTAGGTTGATTTATGAATCGGTTCAAGCTCGTTTTCACCGGCTTGAGTGTAAAAGAGTTGAAAGATAGATGAAAACCCATCTTCCAATCCTTTTCCACCGTGAAATGTTAAGATCCTTGGAAGATTTTAGGTTATTGATGTGGAAATCGGTTAGATCTAGCTTATTCATGGCTGAATGAAGTCAAAAACATGATGTTCTTGATGAACACCAAGAACACCATGATGACATCACTCAAGAACGCCTAGATCTTGGTGATTTCATGGATGAAATCCAGATTTTGAAAGATAGAAAGATGGAGAATCGATTAATGAACAAAACGTACAAAGATTAGAGTGAAATACTTACAGGTTTGAGAGAAATCTTGGATTTAGTGAGAAGAAGAGGCTGGTCGGTCAGAGCTTTTCCAAAAGTGGAAAGTATGACAAAGACAGCCCTATTTATAGGCTTCCAAAAGAGGAAAGGTCAGCTGATCGAACAGCATTCCTGATCGAGCAGCTGTCCGATCGAACAGTCCTGTTCGATCGGCTAGCCTGTTCGATCAGGTTGCCCTGTTCGATCGGCTAGCCTGTTCGATCAGGTGGCCCTGTTCGAACAGCTTGCCTAGTTTTGAGTGTTTTCGCGACGATTTTTGATATTTCGAGTTCGATGAATGATAATTTGAGGATGATAGAATTCCTAATCAAATTACTTTTAGTCCCAACTACTATATCTAACATACAAGCATCCTTACAACTTGTTTCCAAAGTCGGTTTCGATTGAGTTTGATTCACCTTCGAGTCTTGATTGATTTGATTGATTCACCACACATTTTAACATAAAAGTAAACATGCACAAATAACACATAAGGCACACACACACGTATAAAAGTACTAAAATCCCCACACTTGAGTTTGATGATTGATTTGATTAGCTTGATTATTGATTGACTAGCTTTATTGCGTTGTTACTTCCTATCATTCACAGTCGATCGTTGATTCACCGTTCGATTATCGGTCGATTAGTTTGATTATACAACACTTACTCCAAATAATACGAAAATCAAAATGAAACTAAAGTGCAATTAATCTTTATTAATCTTTAATTCCAATAACAGTCAATGCTTGACTTTGACTTTGACTTTGGAAAACACGGGGTGTTACAGTCTCCCCTCCTTTAGGGAATTTCGTCCCGAAATTAGGCCGAGAACCGTACATCGCCGTGTGATTTTACCTATTTGATGCTTCAGATCTATCCGAACAACTGCGGGTACTTGGCCTTCATGTCACTTTCGAGTTCCCAAGTGAACTCCGCGCCTCGTTTGCCTTCCCATCGTACTTTTACAATAGGAATGCGAGAGCGTCTGAGTTGCTTGGTCTGTCGGTCCATGATTTCGACAGGCTTTTCCACGAAGTGTAGAGTCTCATTGACCTGAAGATCGTCGAGTGGTATTATAGGGTCGTGGTCGGCTACACATTTTCGAAGGTTTGATATATGGAAAGTCGGGTGGACATTGCTGAGTTCCTCCGGTAATTCGAGTTTGTAGGCAACTTTACCAACCCTTTCCAGAATCTTAAAAGGTCCAACAAATCGAGGCGCAAGTTTCCCTCTTTTGCCGAATCGGACTACTCCCTTCCAAGGTGATACCTTTAGGAGCACGTAGTCGCCAACTGCAAATTCGCGGGGCCTGCGTCGTTTATCGGCGTACATCTTTTGTCTGTCCCGGGCCTTTACCAAATTTTCCCTTATTTGGTGGATCTTGTCAGTCGTTTCTTGTAGAATCTCGGGCCCAGTCAATTGTGAATGACCGACCTCGTGCCATACAATAGGCGAGCGACATCTCCTACCATACAAGGCTTCGAAAGGTGCCATTTCGATGCTGGAGTGATAGCTATTATTGTACGAAAATTCGACCAACGGTAGGTGTTTGCTCCAACTACCACCAAAATCAATAACACACGCACGGAGCATGTCTTCAATAGTACGAATCGTTCTTTCAGTCTGCCCGTCGGTTTGCGGGTGGAATGCGGTACTCAAATTCAGCGTCGTACCTAGAGCTGCTTGAAAAGTTTCCCACAATCTCGATGTAAACCGAGCATCGCGATCCGAAATGATGTCTCGAGGCGTACCATGATTCTTAATGATTTCGTCGGTGTAGATTTGGGCTAGTTTGGCCACCTTATAGTCTTCTCGTATTGGCAGAAAGTGGGCTGATTTGGTTAGACGCTCGACTATAACCCAAATACTGTCGTGACCTGATGGCGTGGTCGGAAGCTTAGTTATGAAATCCATAGCTATGCTTTCCCACTTCCATACGGGTATCGGCGGTTGTTCGAGTAAGCCTGAAGGTCTTTGGTGTTCAGCCTTGACTCTTGCACAAGTTAAACAGCTACCAACATATAGAGCAATATCCCTTTTCATCCCAGGCCACCAGTACTTGTAGCGAAGGTCCTGGTACATTTTGTCCGCACCGGGATGAATGGAATATCGGGATTTGTGGGCTTCGTTCATGATAATCTTTCGCAAATCTGTCCTCCTCGGAACCCAGATTCGGTCCAGATAATAGAATATCCCGTTGGCTTTGCTCACGAGCTGAGTTCCATCGTGATAGATTCGTTCTTTCTTCAACGTACGCTCGTTGAAGCAAGCGTGTTGTGCTTCACGGATGAGAGCTTCGAGGTTATACTGAGCCTGGATGTTTCGAACACCTATCACGTAATTCTTTCTGCTGAGGGCGTCTGCAACTACATTCGCCTTGCCTGGGTGATAACGGATCTCACAGTCGTAGTCGTTGAGAAGTTCTACCCATCGGCGTTGACGCATATTGAGTTCTCTCTGGTTAAAGATATATTGTAGGCTCTTGTGGTCGGTGAAGATCGTACACTTTGTACCATACAGGTAGTGTCTCCAAATCTTTAAGGCAAAGACAACTGCGCCTAGCTCAAGGTCATGGGTTGTATAGTTCTTCTCGTGGATTTTGAGCTGTCGAGATGCGTAAGCTATAACCTTGTCTCGTTGCATGAGAACACAGCCAAGTCCAAGGTTTGAAGCATCACAATAGACAACGAAGTCATCGCTTCCGTCCGGCAGTGTAAGAACTGGTGCATGGCACAGCATGTGTTTGAGGGTTTGGAAAGCAGTTTTCTGCGCGGTTCCCCACACAAAAGGCTTGTCTTTATGAGTAAGGGAGGTAAGCGGTACAGCAATCTTTGAGAATCCTTCGATAAATCGCCGGTAGTAACCAGCTAATCCGAGAAAAGAGCGAACTTCTGACGGATTCTTTGGCGTAACCCATCCCTTGACTGCCTCAATCTTTGCAGGATCAACGTGTATACCCCGACTATTCACAATGTGACCCAGAAATTGAACCTCCTCCAACCAGAACTCACACTTGGAGAATTTGGCGTAGAGTTGGTTTCCCTGAAGCAACTCGAGAACCAGTCGCAGATGCTGCGCATGTTCGGCCCTCGATCTGGAATAGATCAGGACATCGTCGATAAATACAATGACAAAACGGTCTAAGAACGGTTTACACACGCGATTCATCAGATCCATAAAGACCGCGGGTGCGTTGGTCAAACCAAAAGGCATGACAACAAACTCGTAGTGGCCGTATCGGGTTCGAAAAGCGGTTTTGGGGATGTCTTCCTCTTGAATCCGCAACTGATGGTAGCCTGAACGTAGATCAATCTTGGAGAAACACTGAGCACCTTGTAATTGGTCAAACAGGTCATCGATTCTTGGTAAGGGGTATCGGTTCTTGATGGTCAGCTTGTTCAATTCCCGGTAATCGATGCACATCCGGAACGACCCGTCCTTCTTTTTGACAAAAAGGACTGGCGCGCCCCATGGAGAAGTGCTCGGGCGAATGAAGCCTTTTTCAAGTAACTCTTGGAGTTGATTTGAAAGTTCTCGCATTTCAGATGGAGCGAGTCGATACGGAGCTTTGGCCACTGGGTTGGCTCCTGGAATAAGGTCGATTCGAAAGTCGATATCACGACTTGGAGGTAATCCAGGGAGATCATCAGGGAACACCTGAGGAAATTCTCGGACAACAGGGACATCTTTGACTTCAACTTTCTTGTTCTTGTCCGTCTCTGCTACTACAATGTTGGCCAAGAAGGCTCGATATTCCTTGCGGAGATATTTGCGAGCTTGAAGACAGGACATGAGTTTGAGATCTTTCGCAGTAGTTTCACCATAAACACATAGAGTATCACCACTAGCTAGCACAAAACGAATCATCTTATCGGAACACACAATTTCAGCACGGTTTTCACGAAGAAAATCCATGCCTACTATGACATCGAAACTTCCGAGTTGCATTGGAATGAGATTAATCGGGAATATATGATTGTTGAGCTTGAGAGTACAATCACGGAGCACAGAATTGACAGCAATGGTTCTTCCGGTAGCGACTTCTACTTCGAAGGGTGTCGAAAGATAAGAGCGCTTACGTCTAAGGAGCTTCTCAAATTCAAATGACACAAAGCAGTTATCGGCTCCAGTATCAAACAAACATGATGCATATATACCATTCACAAGGAACGTACCATTGACCACGTTGTTGTCAGCTTGAGCCTGACGTGCGTTGATGTTGAAAGTTCTGGCGTGAGCGGCTTGTTGTTGAGGCTGTTGTTGTTGTTGCTGGGGTTGTTGAGCTTCTTGTTTCACCACCCTGTTCGGGCACCGGTTTGCGAAGTGGTTAGGGTCACCACATGCGAAGCAGGTCCGAACATTGTTTGTTGGGGCCTGTGCAGCTTGAGGAGCTTGAGGAGCAGGGAGTAGAGCCTGGTTAACAGCAGCTTGAGCTTGAGCTTGACGGGGACCATAGCGACAACTCGCAGTGAAATGCCCGTAGACGTTACAGTGAGCGCAGAATCGGCAGGCCACACCCACCGGGTGATGATAAGAACATGTAGCACAGAGTGGGTGGGGGCCGGTGTACGCACGCTTTGCTGGCGGCGCATTGATCACTGGCGCAGTGCGCTGTGGTTGTTGCTGTTGTGGCGGTACTGACTGAAGAGGAGTAGCATTGGTTGCAGCAGCACAACTCTTGTTCTTCTTTCTTCTTCTCGAGGACTTGGAGGCTTGGGCAGTGGTGTTATCGGTTGATGCGGCAGTAACTTGATGCAAGGACTTGGTTTGTTTATCCCAGACACCAGCCTTAACTCGCTTGTCGTTAATCTCAGCAGCGAGTAGGTAGGTTTCCTCGATCGTTGCGGGTTTGGCGGCGTGAACAAAATCTGCAACACAATCCGGAAGAGCACGGATGTATTTCTTGATGGTCATGTCAGAAGTCTTGACCTGGTCTGGACAGATGATGCTCAACTGCTTGAAACGGGCAGTGAGACCAGCATTGTCTCCCTCCTTTTGCTTGATACTCCAGAACTCATCCTCCAACTTTTGGCGTTCGTGGGGAGGACAGAACTCGTCCATCATGATCGATTTCAACTCCTTCCACGTCAGCTCGTATGCAGCGTCGTTCCCGCGCTTGTTCCTTTCTGCGGTCCACCAGTCCAAAGCTCGCGACTGGAAGACACCGGTAGCATTGAGAGTACGGAGGTGATCTGGGCATCCGCTTTGACGAAGGGTAACTTCCACAGAGTCAAACCAATGAAACAGAGCCGTAGGGCCATCTTCACCGGTAAACTCTTTTGGCCCACATGCCTTGAATTGTTTGAAGCTAAAAGTAGCTTTGTTGGAGTCTTTGGGCGTGAGGGTTCGGGATTCCTCAGATGACTTGCTTGCGTTCTCGAATACTTCACTCACAGCCTTTGCTACTGTTTTAGAGAGGATAGCAGCAAGACGACGATCTCTCTTCTCCCGACGAGTAAGACGTTGACGAGGCCTTGATGATGACGACATGGTCTGCAATAGACATCGCCATAGGGCTCAACACAACGAATTCGAATCTCGCACGTCTTAGTTTACTAAAGCTTAGAATCACGTCGCATCTCACGTCACGTAACACATATAAACACATAAACACATAATCACAGAGACACATAAGCACAGAAGCAATTAGAGCACCTAAGCAATTAAGCAATTAGAGCACTTAATTTCCTAAACACGTACGAAATTTTATCACAGAAGCAGTCAGAAAACAGAAACCTATGTCCACATGTCGAGTGTCGTTTGTTTGCATATCGGATAGTATCACACTGTATCGTCTAACTTAGTCGTATAGCGTAGCCTAGCACACTGGTTTCGTTGAGATCACATCTCCAGAGATTTGAAACAAGATAGGATAGCAACAAAAGTCACGCTGATTGATAGTAAATGGAGCAATCAACAAATCTTAAAGCACGTAAACAGGTAGATCATATAAAATCAACAAAGCAACACTCAAATCGGAAAATGGATTGTCTGCGGCTACTAGACTTTGACTAACCATGGCAATTTAACTATTCGCAGTTGACTTGTCGTCACTTTCGACTCTAGGGGACATGTTTCTGCCTCGATTCTTGGGCATTATGCATGCGCATTCTAGGCCATACTCGTGAGTTCAGGTCGTTGGAGTCCGTCAATTGCCTTGGCGAGATAAAATAAAGTTGGAATAACTGCCAAGGTTAGGGTTTCACCCCTAGCTCAGCAAATTTCTTCCTTGTTTTAAGAAAATTTAGAGGAAGTTTTCATCAATTTATGGGTTTCAGCCCCGAATTTGGTATAACTCTCCCCCGTTTGTTGATAGAAATTCGCACAAAATTATTGGCAAGAATTTGTAATTTAGGCAGGAATTTGCGGGTTTCACTCCTAATCCCGTCCAAATTACAAAATTTGGCTCGGAGTTCGGATGTAATGATTGATAGAATAGAAGGAAACAACATAAAATAAGCACATAAACTTAGTCTCTTGGTTCCTAACTATAGTCTAGGTCCCTAAGACAGCGATCCGGACTAGATCGTGTCTAACCTAATTCCCTATAGTTATGGCTCTGATACCAATCTGTCACACCCCAACCGATGGCGGAATCATCGGGGCGCGGCACTGAGCGAAACAGATTGTTCAGAAGTTTCCACAACAACTATCATACAATTCAGTTATATAACACGTCCCATACCGTGTCCCAAATAATAACAAGTTATCATAGAAATCAACCAAACAATATGGGAACTGTTCCGACAACTCAAATTCTTAATTATTACAGACCAAATGTAAATATTGTTTTAAGACCCCTAGACGACTACTGCGGATCTTACTGACTACAGGTGCCAGTGCAAGATCTACAGATAATTATGGCCCTGGAACAGGTACGTGGACACTGTCCTAAGGTCACAGGCTCCTAGAAGTTTATTATTGCCTCGCTTCCCTAGCACGCTAGTAGCTTAAACACCTGTCACATACGTTAAAATAAAAGTCAATACATATAATGTAAAGGTGAGTACACAAGTTTGATATAGCATATAGAGTTCGAATAGTTTACGCATAACCAAGCACGTACACAAGGGCAAACGATGCATGTAAATTATCAACATGGGACCATCGATACCAATGACTTCGGGTTGACTGTCCGAGACAGTTCGCAATACATGATTACCACCGTAATCCATGTAGGTAATTGTCCTTAGCAACCCCCGTGTGAACGGGTGCTGAGTCCAAACTATAGTACTACGTTGCTAAAGCAGGTAGATAGCACTCCACGTGTAAACATAATAAACAGCAATCATTTAGACAAGTAATACATGCAAGTAGGTTAGCGTTCAAATAGTTTGAGTTGTTTGTGAATTTGGTAGACTACGTATGTAACACCCAAAAGTGCTGAAAGCAAAAAGGGATCGAGTATACTCACAGTGATTGATTATGGATTGAAGGGAGCACTGAGAACAGATTAGCCTGAATAGTTCGATAACACAACGATGAGTAACGCGAAAAAGGTAAACAATGTTACTTGGATCGAGTAGGCCATTCGATCGGACAGCAGTTCGATCGAGTGGGCTGTTCGATTGGTTTGAAAATCCGTTCGAACACCCATTCGATCGGCCGGCTGGCTCGATCGGCTGGTTCTTTCAAGTGGATTGTTTCTTCCTTTGATGTGAAGGATGTGTTTGTGTATGATGGTTTGTACTACCTTTCAAGTTGGCCGATCGAACAGCTATTCGATCGGTTAGCCCAACCGATCGGTTAGCACTTCGTTGTTTTCAAGTATGTCACTCGATCGGCTGGCATGTTCGATCGGGTGACATTCCAATGTTTTGGAAAGTCTAAGTGTTGAAGTATAGTATCTCATGATTCGAGCAGTAATGTTTACAATCGAGTGGCTCGATCGATCGAACAGAACCCTTGTCAATACTACACTTTATGAGTTTGTGGGACTAAGTGCTGGTCGATCGGTTAGCCTAGTCGATCGGCTGGCATAGTCGTTCGGTTGGGCTGTTCGATCGAACAGCCTAGCCGTTCGGCCAGCTTCTCGATTTGGTTAACCTTTCACCTAACACTTGGTTATTCCCGTTAATTGTTGATGTTTTAGAGATATTTTGACTACGAGTTGAACCACAAAGCTGAAATTCTTACTTAGTCTACTGACTCGAGCAGGAATCACCCAAACTCGGTCAGAGACGGTTTGGAACCTAAGTTTTAACATTCAACCCGAGATCGGTAAATCTCTTGGTAAAACCCGAATCTTGAACCATGTGTTTGTTTAGGTTGATTTATGAATCGGTTCAAGCTCGTTTTCACCGGCTTGAGTGTAAAAGAGTTGAAAGATAGATGAAAACCCATCTTCCAATCCTTTTCCACCGTGAAATGTTAAGATCCTTGGAAGATTTTAGGTTATTGATGTGGAAATCGGTTAGATCTAGCTTATTCATGGCTGAATGAAGTCAAAAACATGATGTTCTTGATGAACACCAAGAACACCATGATGACATCACTCAAGAACGCCTAGATCTTGGTGATTTCATGGATGAAATCCAGATTTTGAAAGATAGAAAGATGGAGAATCGATTAATGAACAAAACGTACAAAGATTAGAGTGAAATACTTACAGGTTTGAGAGAAATCTTGGATTTAGTGAGAAGAAGAGGCTGGTCGGTCAGAGCTTTTCCAAAAGTGGAAAGTATGACAAAGACAGCCCTATTTATAGGCTTCCAAAAGAGGAAAGGTCAGCTGATCGAACAGCATTCCTGATCGAGCAGCTGTCCGATCGAACAGTCCTGTTCGATCGGCTAGCCTGTTCGATCAGGTTGCCCTGTTCGATCGGCTAGCCTGTTCGATCAGGTGGCCCTGTTCGAACAGCTTGCCTAGTTTTGAGTGTTTTCGCGACGATTTTTGATATTTCGAGTTCGATGAATGATAATTTGAGGATGATAGAATTCCTAATCAAATTACTTTTAGTCCCAACTACTATATCTAACATACAAGCATCCTTACAACTTGTTTCCAAAGTCGGTTTCGATTGAGTTTGATTCACCTTCGAGTCTTGATTGATTTGATTGATTCACCACACATTTTAACATAAAAGTAAACATGCACAAATAACACATAAGGCACACACACACGTATAAAAGTACTAAAATCCCCACACTTGAGTTTGATGATTGATTTGATTAGCTTGATTATTGATTGACTAGCTTTATTGCGTTGTTACTTCCTATCATTCACAGTCGATCGTTGATTCACCGTTCGATTATCGGTCGATTAGTTTGATTATACAACACTTACTCCAAATAATACGAAAATCAAAATGAAACTAAAGTGCAATTAATCTTTATTAATCTTTAATTCCAATAACAGTCAATGCTTGACTTTGACTTTGACTTTGGAAAACACGGGGTGTTACACAAAACCCTGATTATCTTCATGATTTGTTAGTTGTCTTAAATTTTTTCTTGGTTCTATGAGGGATATTTTGATTATTTGCAGACGATGATCAGAGGGTACAACCTCTGGACCATTTGTTGCGTTATAAATTCAAAACTACCGACTTTCAGAACTTAATATGTGAATATGAAAGTATGGTCTTATTAAGATGTTATTTTTGGTTGTAATTATGAAATGATTTTGCATTTTGTTGCAGGTTTTAAGTGAATTCAAACAAGTCAATCGTCAAGATGATGAAGAGGGAAAGGAGTTCGCAAATACATGAGTATACATCACTATTTCTCATAAGTTATCATGAGTAACTTATATTTCTTTTTAATGTTATTTAACAAGACAAGTTATATGTATCAAAAGTCTATTGATCAACTAGATTGACACTAACAACCCATCCCTAATCCTCTATTTCTTTTTAACCTTTTTAGTGCAAAATATTCTGAATGTGGTTACATGCTACCTGAACATGGGAGACTGTCGAAAGTCAATGGAGACGTGTGTAATAAAGTAAGTTCCTTTATTTTTTAATATGCTTTTTTTACTATGATTAGAATATTTTGGTGGTTGATTTTAATGGACAATAATTGAAGGCACTTGGACGATGGTTTTTCTATTGTGCAGGTAGTAGATGCTAATCCTGTTCATGGTAAAGCATTGTATCGAAGATGAATGGCTTACATTGAGGCTGGTGATTTTCATGTTGTTAATTAGTAATTACATTGTCATATAACCAAGTAAGGATGGGATGGGGATCGTACCGTATCGATACCGGTACTAAAAATACTGATTCCAAGTGAGTATGGAGTATCCGTGCATTGCCGGTACGGTATCTCAAGTATTATAAATGTTTCATTTATAGATTTGTTAAGGAGATCTAAATGGATTTATTTAACTACTCTTTAGAATGAAACGTTTGTCTGACAATCATCTAGAATACTTGTAGATGATAAATAGATCTTGTGGATCTTAATTTTACCCTCATTTTATTTCTAATGTTGATTAGGACAAATAGGTGTTTTATAATTCATGTAGTTGGTCAGTCAATGCATTTCATTTGAAGACAAGAGCTGAAGATAAATCCACATGAGTTTATGAAGATCACTAACACAATTTACTACAAGGCATCCCAGTGGACATCTTCAGGTGAAAATAGGTTAGTTAAAAATAAAACCTCTAATATGGGTTGAGGCTCAGATTGAAAAAGATGCGAGAAGTAAGATTGAGATTTTTGTAAAAGCAAGAAATTAATTTAGAGAGCAAAGGTACCACTTGTAACATGAAATTAAAAATCCATGATTTTGCATAAGATTAACCATTATTTTTTTGAATGAGTCAATGGTTAATTTTCATTGAATGGGTCAAATGGGTAATAAGTGACCATCAAAATGGGTAATTTTTATTGCATGGGCCAAATGGGTAAGTTCTATTAAACGGCTCAAACGGGTCAAGTGACCTGCAAACTGATTGCTCGAAACAGGTTCTGGTTGGATTAGCCTAGCGTCGATCACCTTTTCCAAAGTTTTAACAATAATTAGCGTGTCAAGTAGATTAAAGGAAATGACCTTATTGTATTTAGGAATATTTATTTGGTCAAAACAGCTTAGGGTCTGGTTAGGCTGGACCCAATCACCTTTTCGTTTCCAAAGTTCTGAAAAATAACAGTTACCGACGCTTAAAGGTCTGCAAAAAAGGAATGTGCATTATGGTTTGATATTATGCAGGTTGTGTAGTGAGATGGAGGAAGATGCGGATCACCTGCTCGTGTCATGCTACATCGCTTTGGGGGTTAGATAGAAGGTAAGTCTTTGGTGCAGCATCCCTTATTTTTCAGGTACAAAGGTGAGGGAGCTGTTCAAATTTTATTAAGCAGAAGGCATATTGGAAAATAAAAGAAAGTTGGTGCAATGATTGTTATTGTGTCATCTTGTGAGATTTGAAAAGCACGAAACGAATTGATGTTCTCAGGAAAGCGGGTATCAGTTGATCGGATATTCGCGTAAACTCAGGCGATGTCGTTCATGTGACTGAAACATCGGGCGAACCGACCAGGGTTAGAGTGGCGAAGTGGCTAAACTTTGATGTTTTGTGTTGATCTGTAATTGGAGTATGGGGTGAGTTATGTACTGGGTATGGGTTTAATGGGTACTAGCGACTTACTGGTACATGCCCTTGTAACGTATATAAATTTGGTGTGGAATAAAATCATTGTTTGCCATCCAAAATAAAAGTAGTTTCTTTTCTTTAATTTTTTTGTTGCTTTGGAAAAGTAGTTCTGATGTTGCATATAAAGGTTCAAAGTTTGGGCCTATTTAACGTGTCATCCTAAGGTATTTAGGTCTTTTTTTAATCACTAACACTAATATATTATAACAAATGATTAGATTACAAGTAACACTACAAAGATATATTTGTTTCCTTCGTCCAAAATAGCTTCCTCAAGATCAGTATGTAGTTTCATATTACTGTATCGGTACTGGTATAAAAATACTGATTCCAAGTGAGTATGGAGTATCCGTTCGTTGCTGGTACGGTTTCGGTTTTGTAAAACTTTACCACTTTGATATTGTTTTTTGTGTTTTCACTATTTTTACCTAATTTTCTTTATCGTCGATAAGAACTATATTATTAATTAGTTGGATTTTTCATGCTAATATAAAACAAAATTGAGATCTATGATTCATAATACGTTACCATAGTATATATATATATATATATATATATATATATATATATATATATATATATATATTAAGATATTTAGTTGGTTACTATTAAAATCAAATTAGGCAAAAAGTAAAAACTAATAACAAACATGCATTACAATTTACTATTGATTTGGGAGTCTTGGGGTTGCAGTTATGTTTGTTTAGCACTTGAATCGTGCTGGTCATGATCCATATATATATTCATGTCAAACAAACACATACCTTTCAGATATTAGTTTTTGAGATATTAGTTGGTTCAAATGGAGAAAGACTTGCTCAACTTTTCATAACCATACATTATTAATCACAACTAAAATGTCATTATCTTTTTACATTTACATTTCATTTTCTTAATTGTAATTGTTAAAACTTATTGAAAAAAAGTCAATAAATTAATTATAACTAAAAAAAAGTCATATTCCAGCGTTAAGAATGATGATACTAATACCAGTTCTGATATCAATAAAATCAACAAGCGTAAACTGGTTGACGTCTACAACTCTTCAACTCCAAGTAACGTCAAGGATTCGGAGAAAGTTAGCAAGAAAGAGACGTAGCTCCTATCTCTGTGAATTTAAAGCAGTTTTTATGATTTTTACGTTTTAAACATTGGTTTTTTTTAATATTTAAGTTTGTTTGACGCGATTGTTTGATCTTTATATGCTTTTTTATATATATATATATGAATAAATCTATCCTTTTTAACCAATATTTTTTTCCTTTCAACTTAATCAACTTATCATTTGTCGTGTAAGGATTTCATCACAATGATCAGAGTACTAAGTTTGACATTAATCGATGAGTCTTAATAAAAGAAAAAAAAAACAAAATATATATAATTTCCTAAAACACGTTGTTTATTATATGTTTATGAATTTTATTAGTTGAAAATTCAACTAAAAGAGTAATATAACATAATTAAAAAACAAACAATATAACATTTTCTATCGGTTTACGAAACAACTTTTAACTCAGATCTCAATAAGAATTAAAAGGTAATAAGCTTTTCACAAAAACTATGAATACACATGTAAACAAACTTAGGATACTGATGAAACGGAACAAATAAATTATTGTCAGAAGGGAAAGAAGATACTAACGACTTTCAATATGTTGTTTGCGTACCTTTTATTATCCAAAACTAAATTTCCTAACCCGGGATGTTCCCGGGTTATAGCCTAGTTTATTTATAAATAATTTTTTAGAAAACAAATAGAAGTAGGCTACCCTACAATTTCTCTCTCTAAACACACCCACCCTCTCTCTCTTTCCAACCACCACCTGCCGCCACCACCTCCCACCCCCACCTGCCGACCACCACCACCACCCCGCATAATCCACCTCCACCGCTACAACAGTGCAACCCCACATAACCACCATCCACATCCACCCACGTTATTTTTTTTAAAAAAGTTAAAGAGGTTTAAACGTGAGATTATTTGGTACACCCACATCATCGCAAATCTGGACACAACAAACCCATGTATCCCTGTTTCTTTCATATTTTTTTTCCTCTTCCTTTCGTGTTTTCATTCCTCTCATTCATATTTCTCCAAGAATGTTTACTTGGCTATTTCTTACTCTGCCACTTGTCTACCCCTCTTTTCATATATAATGTAGAAATAACAATAATAATAATGATTTCCCAACAAAATGCATCCATCTGACCCCTAATTTTACAAAACCCACTCTATCTCACTTTCAATTCTTGTTGACTCTTTTGAAGGAAATAAAAGTGTGTGTGATAGAGATGGATAGAAGAGAGAGAAGGAGGAAGAGAGAGAGACTCACTTTTCATAGGTTGAAGTGTTAGAAGTTTTGATCTTAAATCTGATCATTGAAGTTTTGATCTTCAATCTGATCAGCATGAACAGGATTCACTGATTATGGGCTAATCTGGTGGTTTGACTGACCGGAATGAAGGAAGAAGAGAGGATGAATCTGAGCCACAAATAATTTTGGGTTGAGTTATTTTTTTATTTCTATATTTTTTATTTTGTACAAAATAGTTTTTGAATAAATTTTTTTTACACAATAGCCCCTAGGAAGGTGAAATGACAAGAATGTCCTCATGTGCAAGACACATGATCAGATTTAACCAAAAAAATAAACTGGGCTAGGCTCAAAGGACATACCATGCAAGATTTTGAAACATTAAATACAAAACCCGTCAATTTTAAAGGTAAATGACACCGCCTGCAATTTGGTATAAACATAAAGGACAAAACTTGTAATTTACTCTTTCCAATTATTAGTATATGCAGCTTGTAAAATTTTATTTTTCATGATTACTTAAACCATGCCATTTACAAAACTAGTCAGATTAATATTTTAAAAAATTATAATCTAAATTATCACTACGAGAGTTTATTGTATTCAAGGTATTTTAAATTTCTAAATTCTAAGTTAAAGTGTTTTAGGTTAAAGCACTTAAAACAGACATTTGCTGATATTAAGAACAGCTTCCGTCTTTTCCAACCATAGTAGAGTAACCGAAGCTTCTTCACTTATTATACTATTTTTAGTTACAACATCATTTTATAAGACCAAACAAGTTAATAAAACAATATAACACGTATTTGGATGAGTTATAAGATATTATTAATATTCATATTTACTATTATAAGTTATGTTATAAGCATCAATATTGTACTTGGATTTATTTTTCAACTAGAGTTAATAAATATAATAATAATAAATATACCAAATATCTTGTTATGCATAAATATGTAATATATGAACTTAGTCAATAGGTTAAAACATTTACTTCATAGTGACCTTTTATTAATCAGTTTATATAATATAAATAAATTTATATCTAAATAATACTGATGACACAGAATCATTTTATTAAATAAATTGGTTTGAAATAATGTAGATAAAACATTAAACTTGTTGTTAAAATTGAAGTGTTTTTTTTTTCATCAATATAAATAATAGTATTATATTACTAATATATTAATTATATTTGAAGGTTAGGTTGGTATATATATTAGAAAAGGGGGACTACTATTTATGAATTGAGAATTGAAGATAAGAAGTCTATTTAGGAAAATCAACTTACTAACTTGACATGTGTAATGTTATTGACGTCATCTAGTGCATCGATTCTTACTGATTAAGTTTCTACCCAATCTTATTCATCAAAATACCATTCATGTATGTATGTAGGTAAATATTATATCATCATATCATATTAGAACACACATTATTCAAATGCATGCAAGATCTGACATCCTGAATTTCTAATATTTCCTTATATGATTTACCTCATAATTCAGTTTTCAAGTTCATGTATGTATCCATAAACTTACCTTTCAATATATAAATATAGGGATTATTTATCTAATTTAAATAAATATGTCTTCATACACATATCATAAATATACTACATATATGTATATCTAAACGTCTATAATATAAATATCGTGTTATATACTATATACACATATGCATGTTATAATCAATAATTTATTCGTATCGTCGATTATTTTGGATATTCGTTAAACATCTTACAATTTCAAATGATTGGTTCACCTTATAAATGCTTACTTAAAATACCCTTAACAACTATTATATAAATATGTTATAAATATGTTATAAGATTATCAAAGGGTATTTTATAATATAAATCTATGCTATAAAACTATAGACCATTAAGTCTAACTTAGAGAAGTGTCTGCCTAGTTAAAATATAAGGCACATGTTATATTTTGCTTATAATATGTCTTCCTGAGTAACCTATAGGTACATTTAGTCATATTGATCACTTATACTGTGGACTGAAAACATAATTATTATAATATGAACATGAAGATTTATCTACCCAGAATAACACAATATTAATTTCCTAACATAATGTTTAAGTTTTAGGCTTTAAAAGAACACCTAAATGGCATAAACCAGTGGCATAGCTCTGATACCACCATCTGTCACAACCCCGACCCCTATCCCGGGAGCGGGCGGCCGTGAGCCAGTTTCAGTGGTATCGGTGTTTATCAATTTAGCAACGGAAAATTTCATCAGGACCGTAGTTAGGAAATATTTTTTTTTTTCAGAGTTAAACACCAAAAATATTTAAATCAAAGAAATGAGATAAACCCAAGTTTCTCTGATAATACATTTATAAGTGGGACAAAACCCGATTTTTCATTTTGATATATTTATAGGGAATAATTCCCCAATTATAGAAAACAATTCTCCTTTTTAATTAGGTAACTTTTATTGCCACTTTTCTAAGCCTTCAGTGCTCTCCAGCTGGCTTTTATTGGCTTCACACTAAGTTACCTGAAACACGTGTTTAAAACATTTTATCAGCAAGAAATACTGGTGAGTGAATCCCAGTTTAATCAAGCTTAATAAAAACCATTGTACAGTATTGAGGGCGGTTTCGCAATTACATTTGTTTCCAAGTTATATCAATTAACATCCATAGTATTGTCATACTCAACTTGTGAAAATGTTACTCCTTGATCAGGTGGTATCAAATTTTGTATACAAAACCCCAACATACTCATGATAATTGTATTCTTACAAATACTCAATAACTGTTTAATATATAATTAATTGTGTGAGGTTTTGTAAAACAATTTACAAAAAGGAGATTACTCACATTGCTATTTTAGGCCTTTCCTTTGTGACTTCCTGGTTATAATCTAGTTAAATAAACAATGCACACGTGTTAGTATAATAACCCATTTTAACATTAGTAATACCCTCTCCGAGACGGCATTCCAACGACTACGTCGGGCAGAACCACGACAGCCGTTACGGAACCCTAGATCAATCGGGCAGAGTATCTAATACGTATCCAGGGGTTATGATACTTACAACGAGGCAGAGCTTCGCTAATTAGGGGGTATTATGCTCGAGAATAGTGACTACCCGATAGAAATTCGAGAGAAGAAGTGATTGTGAGCGAATTCAAATGAACGGCCGAAGCTTTCTATTTATAGTGCTGATCTTGGACCTTGTCGCGCCCAGCGTAGACCATACCAAGGTCTTACGTGGCCCGTGAGGACTGGTAAGGCGGCGAAGGGTCGCTGAGTCATCGACACGTGGCGGCACCGGAGGAGATCTGGTGTTTGAGCTGTCGCGGCCCGCGACGAAATGGAAAGAATGCTACGCGGCCCGCGAGCGCCTCTTAAAATTTGTTTTTATTTAATTTTTGGTAAAAATATAGTATTCAGGGCCTATTTTTCGTATACGGGGTGTATTTTAGGACGTATAGGGGAACTCTAAATATATTAGGGGTGTCGGAAATATTTTTGGAGGGTTGATATATCTTGGTATAACTCCTGGATTATTTAATAATATATAGTGCACTCACATTAAGTATAGTAACCCAATTCCACTTTATCCCTACGTCACGAGACAGAACCCCAACGAATTTAGGCAGAGCCTTGACATACGTTACGGGGCCCTACGTCAGTCGGACAGGGTATCAGTAAGTTAGGGTTAAAACACTTAAAACGGGGCAGGGCTTTGTAGGATTTAGGGGTGAATTACTATAGAAAATTGGGTATATATGAAGTGACAGTGAGAGAGCGAGATGGAGACATGAAGTTTGAAAAAAATGAAAGTTGAACCTGATCATCTTATCTATAATACTATAAAAAGGAGAAGTGATGTACAATATTGTAATTTTACCATGTTTACAAGTTATAAAGCACCATGTACAAGAATGTGTAAGCCATTTTAGAGGGGTTTCACCCAAAATTTTAAGACACTGCAGGGTAATAAGGGGATTTCAGCCTACGTATTGAATGCTTCCGTTTCTAATGATTTCATGTTATGGTTTCTCATCGGCCATTATGAAAGAAAACCATAAGACACAAATCCTACCTTCACCACAAGTCATGCCGATCTCCTCTGGTTATTCCAATCACAGATCTCCTCTGGTTATGCCGATCTTGAAAACACGCAGGGATTTGCAGTTTGAATTCGATTTTACGGTTTTTTAAGATGCACCTTGCCAGAACTAGGGTTACGAATGTTTTTTTTCACCTCCTTTCTCTTTGCCTCATACCATCACAGGCGTGAAGGTGGTTGTTGCTACTGTTTCTGGCAATTTGGTAGGGTCGGTTTTCCTCTTTACTAACTTGCACAGGGCTTCTCATTTTTGTTTCCATCAATTCATCTATCTCTAACCGAAAACCCTAACATCATCCCTTCTATGAAATCACCGATTGGTTCCAGAAAAAAACGCTTCAATACAACACAGGTATGATCAGTTGTCTTTGTTTCTTCTCTTTGTTCACATTAGATCTCAAAGCTTTATTGTTTCGATCAAGGCAGTATTAGCAACAAGGTTGTAAATTTATTGGATTACAAAAAAGGTATTAATTTGTGCTGATGGTTTCTGGTTTCTATTTGTGATAATGACACCATTTTTGTTTTGAAATCGCATTTTTATTATGATTTGTTGTTTTATGTGATGTGTGTGTAGTGATACAACTTTTAGTTTAAGTTATCATACCTGGTTTTTTATTAGGGTGCTTGGTTAGTATTCACCAAAAACATACCAACACAGATTGATCAAGTTTTCTGGATTAATGTGCTAATAATATACTATTGTTGTTGATGATTCAGGTGAAATACTTAAAAGGAACCAGAAAACCCCACCAGATGTAAGTTTTTATTTATGTTTTAGATTCGTAAAATTTATAGGTGTCATTTTCATCAGATTAATGGGCTGAAATTGCTATCTCTAAATGTTGGTGTGACATAAAAAAAGTTAATTGAAGAAGAACATTTGAAATTTTGAAGTTATTTTTTCATGGATGCAGGTTATTCCGGTCAGCGTAGAGTTAAGGTGGCTGAGAACAGTTTATACAATTAATATTGTGCATGGGAACATATTTGTTCAGCTTTTAGCTTTAGTTGGATTAGTTTTTTGGGTTTGTTTTAAATGCCGGAAATTTCAGAACCCTTTAGAAGAAGAAGCGCAACCTCTTCTGCCATCGGTCCAACTCAGTGAGATTTCGGAGGAGGTCTTGAAGGCTTATGACGACAACTATTCTCAAAAGCCTTCTCTTATGGCCATCGTAGGCCAGATCTATGATGTCTCACAACGCTGGTATAATAACATTAGGGTTTAGTTTAATTTTCTATGTCCAATCTATAAATAACACTTTCTGTGTTGATTCTTGTTTGTATGAAACTTGCAGGTTGATTTCTTTAAGATGATACAGTTGTCATTGGTATATCTGGTGAGCCCCCAAATCCTTTTAATCTCTATTTTCATAAATTGGAATTGGTATAATTCGCTTAGAAGACCGGATTCTGTATTAATGAATTTGGTGACAAATCTTGCCATGGCATCTGTTTCTTGATTGCATAGGAATGTTTTTGCTCAGATAAAAAATATCGGTTGTGAATTGGATTGAAGGGCGTGTAAAGTCAGTTGTTTGTGAATAAGTTATTACTAAGGAGGTGGCGAGGAAGGTGCTAAAAACTACAGTGCCCACGCTTGTTAGCGAAAACCGTGCTCTTGAACAGACAACCTCAGCCTAGCCACGGTAAAGGAGTCACCAACCACTGCGAGATATATGGTCAGAACCTTGTTGATGCTTCTCGCTTTTGTTCAGTTGGTCGCAAGGTATAAACCCACTTCCTCTTTTGCACATTCTCAATCGGTTCGGTTATTTGATTAAGTAATCAGTGACAACCCGGGTTTTTTTACAAAGATGTCAGATGTTAACATAATTTTTTGGTGTTGGGTTGTCTGTGATCAAATATTTTAGAATTTTTTGTCCAGTTGGGTTGGATGGGGTCACACGAGTCAGACGTAAAAAAAGAAATATATTTAATCTTCACTAGAAAATACATGATAAAAATACTATATGCTTACATTTGCTCTGTATAGGCTTTATTTCTTAGGGTGGAGGCTGTTCCAAATTATTGATTTGCGGTTGTTGTATGGTTTCTGTGTGCCTGTTCACACATCATAGCAGCTCGCAATATCTTCCTTGATGAACACTTAGTCCTCTCAGATTTTTTCTACCAGTTTGTTTATCTATATTAGAATAGTTTTTTCTATTAATAAACCAAGGCTTTTGGATTCATATAATCAGGTTGATTTAAGGTTTTTTGTTTGTTTATTTTTTTAATAAAAATATTATAGTCTAATTGGTATATTGTATTTTCTATTCAGTTTGTACAACATACATCATGTTTAATGGATCAGCTTGCCAATCTATATCAAGATTCCTCCATGTTAACCTTCGAAGGTCAGAAGATTCAAGGATCTCAATACATTGTTTGTAAGGTTGCTTCTCTCCTTAAGGGTTTATTTGTTCAAAGTTTTCGCTTTCTGGTAAAGTTTTTACATTGTCCAGTTACATGGAGACCAATGAAGGGTTTATTTTGATTTTCCTAAAGTTGCAGATGTGTTGGATCCAATTATTGCTCTGGTGTTCTCATGGCAAAAGATGGAATTGAATTGTGGCCTACTTTACTTGATGAAGTTCAACCACGATTTGTCACTGATGTTGGCCAGGTATCAGCCAGTTTTAATGACACATGTATCAATCAATTGTTTGAATGCCCTTTTAAAATTACTTCATTATATAAGGATTGATGTTTGTTAATTTTTTTATTTACTTTGTATGTCTTGTTGGTTGGTATTTGTGTCTTGATCAGTAACTTCTTAAACTTTTGGGTACTCTCGCAGTTATGGTTCCCGTTATACTTGGTTCTTCGGCCAGGTTGTTATGAAGATACCAATGGTTGTAGTGGCAGTACAAGATTTCATACGAGTGTGACACTCGCCTCCGGAACCTGATTTCACTGACCTTCCACTCTTTCCCCAAACAAGGTTGAAGCATGTATGAGTATGAAATCAATTTACGCTTATTGTAACCTAGGGGTAGTCGGGACACCCGCTGCAAAGCGCGGGCCTCTCCACTAGTATATACTAAAGTTCTAAACTTGGTCTTCACGCTTCACCTTCCACATATTCATTTGTGCATTAATTGAATTGCATGCATCTATTTCAAAGATGCATAGGTAGGATTCCACATATGTTAGTTAGTTTGTTGTTATTATTATTATTATTATTATTATTATTATTATTATTATTATTTTATATACTATAATTAATTCAACTGCTTTATTCATTTGCCGCAACTTCTAAAATATGACGTTTTATAAAAGAATGAATATGTCATTAGAACGAGAATATTTGTATCTACATTTTGAACCAAGTTTCATTAAAACGGAGTAGGTTCAAATATAATGTATTTTTATAATTTAATTATTAAACGATTCCTACGCTTGCCCAAAATACCTCATAACTTCATCGGTCAATTTACCCCTGATGCATTCTTTTAATAACATAAGTTTTTATATATTTTATATAAATAAAATTTTTGGGAATATTACAGAAGTTGAGGGGAAGAAAGTAATTAGGAGGGTGGTTCGTGTGCAAACATGATGCATCCAAACAATTTTATAAGGTATTCCAATTTCAAAGTTTTTTTTTTCATTTGTTTAATTGATCTCACTTTGGGTTTCGCAACTCTTCTTCTATTTTGTCGACAAAAAACGATGAAAATGGAGCTTCTTCTCTCATCGCTATTTGTAAGCATCTTTCCTTTTTTTTTAACGGTTATAGGACTTAATATATTATGTGGCTTTTATTATCTTTTGAAACATTAGAATTGCTGGCAAAATGGACCCATCTTCTGTAGCTCTTAAATTTTAACTGAATACTTTCTTTTACGATAGGTACAACAAGACTGAAGGGTTAGAATGCAGCAATTGTTCAGACCACCTTAGATGGTGATTGGAAGCAAGAAAGCAACAGGTAAGTTTTTTTTCCTAAATTTTTAATGTTCTAAATGCAAGTTTATTTGATTAGGGTTTTTTCTTAGAATCGTGATTTCTATACAAAGTCACCTAAGAGGAAGTCTGTTTTCACCAAGGTTGATAACTTGCGGCCGTGAACGAGTGTATGATTGTAAAGTTGTTAGTTCAAAGCTGGTGGTGGGAAGGGTCGGCCTGATGATCGTCAAATGAGAATTGCTGAATGTTTGGTAGGAGATGAGACCGAGACTATATCACTGCAAGGAATAATCAAGGTAGTGTTGTGTTACTTATTGGTGGTTTTGTGTTAGTTCTGTTGTATACCAACTTTTTTATTAACGTGTTAACTATGATTAAGAACTGAATAATGTATACACCATTAAAAGAAAGAAGGATAGCTCCTATCAATGTGTTCAATTGGAAATTCTGACCTACCTGACGAAGTTTTTTATTAAAAAGATTAGGTTTAAACACTGTTGGGTTAAAATAGTGTTTTAACCTGAGAAAAAGTGAAACAACTGTTTTGGGTTAAATTAGTGTTTTGAAACCACTTTTGGGTTAAAACAGTGTTTGAAATCACTGTTGGGTTAAAACAGTGTTTTGAAACCACTTTTGGGTTAAAACAGTGTTTTGAAACCACTTTTGGGTTAAAACAGTGTTTGAAACCACTGTTGTGTTAAAACAGTGTTTGAAGCCAATGTTTGAGCTGCTACTTTACTAATTATTTAGACGCCTCTTTGTTTTTCCTACAGGTATCTCAATGTTGGATAAAAATTGTTACGTTATATTGCTTTTCAGTTGATTCTTTCAGTATGAGTATGTGTTTAATTATGCTAGGTTTGTTTTGCTGGGTTTTTAGCTTATGCTAGGTTTGTTTTGCTGGGTTTTTAGTTGATTCTTGCAGTATGAGTATGTGTTTCATTAGATATATACAAGTTATCTAAGTTTGGGTGTGTTATACATAAATATATGGAAACAAATCACCCATAGAGATATAACACCATTAGAAAATAGCCGCTTTTGTGATTTTCTCTTAATAAATCTTGATACTGATTTTCTTTTATTTAGATTTCGTTTTTTTACGAATTAGTTTAAGTTAATCTGTTATGGGGTTGGCTAAATCCATCCCCTTTTTTACTAGTCATACCCCCTTCTAAAAATACAGTTTAAAAGTTGTTAAATTTCACCCCTCTATACAATTCAAATATTGTTTTTGAAGACAGTTTCTCTAACTAGTATTTTATTATTTTTCTGTAAAACGTCACTACAAATTAATAAAAAAAGATATTTTTTAAACAATAAAAAAGTTTTAGAAATATTTTTTGAAAAAACAGTTGATTTTATATTTTTTATTTATTTCATATTTTAGTTCTCTCATCTTTCTATTTCTATTAGTATCATATTATATTAAAATGTATTATAATATAATTAACAACTTTTATTTATTAAAAGTAATATAATGCAAAAAGAAAATAAAACGTTAGCTAGCACATTAGGTAGTAAAATGCTTTGATCAAAACATGTAATATTAATCAGTAATCAATAATCAACATAAGTTGAAATTTAATTATTGTGAGGGTATGATTGACTAATCAAAATCATTATCTACAAATTAAAGTGGTGATTCTCAAATATATTTATCTTCTTTTAACTCGAAAACTATATTAAGTTAGTTGGCTTCAAACCTTCATTTAAATTTGTGTATTATTGTTTATACAAACTAAATTCGAACTCCCACTTCAAGCCATTACGAACGAAAAAAATCCCATTTCAAAATTAAAATGACTCGCCTCAGTTTAAAACATATGAAAACGATTTTTTTTTCAAATAACAAAAAAAATCTTTTGAATAAAATAATGTTTTAAAAGCAAATGCTAGTAATAATAATAATTAAAGATAACAAAATAAAAAAAAAAACAAAACAAAAGGGTTTGAATTGTATTAATGTGAAAGTTAAAGGAGGGGGTACATTTAGTAGAAAAGGGGGTACATTTAGCAACACCCATCTGTTATATGTTATTGCGTTCTTTAGGATTTTTGTTATATATTTTTTTAATTTAATTGATTGATGTTTGGATTTGTGCAGTTTTGAAACCTAGATGTTTGCGTTTGATTTGGTTATTATTCCAGAAATTAAGCGAGTTCAGAGAATAGGTAAAGATTATTTTTTGTAAAACATAATCTCTATGAATGTGGTTTGGTTATGTGTATGGTGTTGAATTAGTTGGAGTTATTCGTATGTGGTATGTGTCATTGGTGATATTACTTACAAAGACAATAATTGGTAATGTTAGACAAGCTAATCTTTTTGTGGATGGTTTTTTTTTTTTTTTTTTTTTTTTTTTTGAGAAAGTAGTTCTGATTAAAGCGCAGGTAGTAGAGGTAGTGGTGGTCTTGGTGGTAATAGTGTTAATCAGAGAAGATCTTCTAGACAAAATCATGTTTCTTACCAGGAAGATGGTGAGTTTAGTCCTTAAAAAAGTTTGGAAAGATGCTAACTTTTTTGTTTAAGAGAAGTAGATTGATAAAGACAATTACGCAAATTGAACAAATATGTGATTTCCACTTCATTATTATAACGACACTTGCTAATGATATGTTCCGTTACATGCAGGATGCCATTCAAATTGATGGAAACATTGACCCTGTTGAAGATCTCGAGGATTCCATCAATCCCGAGCAAGGTGACAAAAGATACACACATATTTTGCTTATATTCATATTTTAAATCCATACTGTCGGTTTATTTTGTTTTCACATAGTTGATAAATCTAAGTCTACATTAAAAGAGTCATATGGATTAATATATGAAACTGGGTGATTTTTGTGAAGAAAGCTAGCTATTATTAAACATAGGGATGAGCTCGGTACTAACCAGTACCGAACCGGTACCGTTAACGAAAATACCGGTTCCAAAATCCATAAAAAATGGGTACCGGTACCGAAAATACACGGTACGGTTCGGTACCATGCCGAACCGTACGGTTCGGTACGGGAAATACGGTAGATGAAACGAGAGTTGTTGGTAATGTTTGCCAAACATGAATGGTTATCCACTTATAAGAAATCATATAAAAAAATTTCTTTTGTAAATTTTATTTTTTTTTAAGAGCACCATAACCCGTGAAGCTCACGGGCATATAACCTAGTTTAGGTTATATATATGAATAAAATTTTTAAAAAACTCAATTTAAACGAGAAAACAAAAAAATCTTACTGAAAAACACACTGAGTACCACAAAGAAAAAACACATTGGACGTTTTTATATTATACATAGAAAAAGAAGCGGCAAGATAACAGAAACTCACACTTGCTCCACATAAACCAACACATGTGAAACAGTAACACCTCTTTTTTGATCAACTACCGGCTGGCGTGACACACAAAGAAACCAAACCTCCATCGACGGCAATGCTCAAAGAAATTAATTTTGAAAACTCAAAATTTTGTAGATGTTTATTTTGGAGAAATTGAGTGGTCATTATATATATAGGGTAAAGTTCTTGTACAAATAATCTTAACATACTAAACATACAAATTGAAGGAAAACTCAAAAAGACAAGGTGGCATTTTTGTAATTATCAATAACTATCAAAGTTACTCTACAAATATACCTAAAAAAACCTAACCACTCCCCCCACCCCCAAACAAAACCTAACCCCCCCCCACCCCCCAAAAACCTAAAAAAAACCTAACCCCCCCCCCCCCAACCCCCAAAAACCTAAAAAAACCTAACCCCCTCCCCCCCCCCCCAAAAAAAAAAAAAAAACCTAAAAAAAAACTTAACCCCCCCCCCCCCCCACCCCCAAAAACCTAAAAAAACCTAACCCCCCCCCCCCCCCCCACCCAAGCTAAAATGCTAAAAACTAAACCCCCCAAAAAACCTAAAAAAATCTAAAAAATAAAAAAAAACACACAAATTATTTTATTTTATTTTTTAAACATTTTTTATTAAAAAATCGCTACTTTTAGTAGCAGCCAAAAAAAAATTTTTTTTTTTTTTTTTTTTTTTGCTAACGAAATGTAGCGATTTTTTAATAAAAAATGTTAAAAAAAAATTTGTGTTTTTTTAGGTATTTTTGGTTGTAACTTTGATAGTTGGTGGTAATTACAAAAATGCCACCTTGTCTTTTTGGGTTTTCCTTCAATTTGTATGTTTAGTATGTTAAGATTATTTGTATTTGATCTTTTTCCTATATATATATATATCATTTTGGGAATTTTCCCATGCTACCTGCTACTACATATTATGCTAAACACATTTGATATTTTATATACAAGTTGTTAGCATTTGCTGGATACACATAATTCCAAAAGACTAGAAAAAAATACAGTGACACTTAAACAAAATGAGTACTGCGTTATAAATCTTCGTTTCCGCCTTGTAAGAAAAACGAGTGCCAACATATCAAGAATAAGAAAGTTAACTTAAGTACTATACAATATATCACGAGACGACTGATAAACTAACGGTAAACGAGTATCCTATTGTAAATCGCCACTCCCGCTGCATCGCGCGGGTAAATGGCTAGTGATATATTACGGCTGTTCATCGGCAGTTTTCCAGTGCCCTGTGACGGGTCTCATAACTTCAGTTGGATAGAAAGTTACAGCTGCAGTTTCATGATGTTCGAGTTTTTCTTTAAGTTTTATGCCGATTCTAGAAAAGTCAATAAACAATCTTTCAAAAATAGTTAAGAACCGTCCATGCGGGTTTTTCGGGCCACAACTGACGTGAAAAACAAGTTTACATATAGAGCACTTGAAGATTAATAAGGATTACAGTTCACGTCTACAAAAGTAGCATGGACGAATATCACTTTTAGTCCCCAGAACTAATAACATAGGATGCGGGTGACTGCGGGAAAAGGTAACTAAATGCCCAAACTTCATATTCATAAATTTATAAACACCTGTCCGGTCATTGCGAGAATCATTAAAACCTTGTTCGGACTGGAGTATTAACGGAGCACAAGCTGAGTGTATTGACTGGCTACACTCTTGACAGTGATAGAACCAGATTTCAGGAATAAGCTCCTCCTCACAAACTTCACAAAAGTATTCACTCTTGTGGTTCTCAATTGGGGAGTAACTTAGCTTTAGGGGGTGCTTGTCATACCTGTTCTTAATTGTCTTCGGCAAATGCAAAGCGCACCTGTTATCCAGGTAGAAATCACAAAAACCGCATCTAAAACAAAACTCACCTCCATTGATGGTAATACCACAAGCATGACATGCCAGTGTACTGCTTGTGGATTGGATTGATGATGCTTTTACTCTTGAAAGTAAGTGATTCGGATGCGCTTCATGCATAATTCTTTCAGGTATAAATCCACAATGCACATCAACTCGATAGTTGCAACGCGGTCTGGAACAAAAGTATCCAAATCCATTGCAAAGTAAACCACAAATACTGCAGCTAAACCCTGTATAAGCCAACTCACTTGGAGAATTAAAGAGTGCAAGCGTATGGCCAGGATGGTTTTCTAGCTCACTTGGTAGTCTGGTGCACCACTCGTGGAGAGAAAAGTTGCATCCTTGATTGCACCCATAAAACGGCGTTGTTGTGATCGGTCTCACACATCCGTCACATAGTAACTTAATCCTCCTCATTGGGTCGTGAAGAGTATCGGGCGCATTGATAAGGAGTAATGGGTGATCATGACTGGGATGCATGTTATCAGATTTAATTTGGTCAAAGTGTCGATAATCCCCACTACGAAGGTGGTGTGGTATGATGTTGTATGATTCATCAGGGAGTGGGTAGTGAAGAAGGTTAGGATAATCAGCAGCTTTAGAACTTGTATCAGATTTGCCTGTTCCTAAAACAATACATGGTAAAGTATATAATAAGCTTTTGATCAACTATATTACTATTCATATTACAAAACGTTGGGTACCTCATATAGAATCAGTTGCTAAAAACATGAAAATTGTATATAAAGAAGATGTAGAGTAAGAATCTAATAACCTTATCATATATATATGTTGGAAGAAGTTGAATATATGATTGAAAGACATGTGGAGAAGGTTAGGATGATCAGCATCTTTAAATTATATAAAAAGTTAATTACATACTTTGTGCAAACCACAGGGACTAACTATGTAATTAACTCTTATATAAATAAAATATTAATACATGTGATTTTCAGTATTCTCCATCGACTTTTTTTAACGAGTTAATTATATAGTTAGTCCCTGTGGTTTGCACAAAATAACAGACTTAGGTACTAATAGTTTAAAATCACCTTCTAGGGTATTAACTTTTCATTTTGTAACATTTGGACTAACTATGTAATTTTTTTTAACGCTCTCAACCTCACTTATTTACATGACATATATTATTCCTACATACTTTTGTATGTTCTTTTAGCTAAGAAACATCTGAATAATCTATCTATATAATTAATACAAATGGATCGTTTTGTCAATCAATATATTGATTAATATAACGGGTTATTTATTAATAATAATTTCAATGATTATGCTCTATAATTATTTTATTTCTTTTTTTTTTTGCTTGTCTCTTATATATTTAATATTTTTTTTCTTAAATCTGTCTTTTATTTTTTGCTTATTAATAACTATTTAATATTACATTGATTCAACCACGTATAACACACAAGTTTCTAACCTATTAATAAAAAAATAAATAAAGTAAAATGTTATAACTTATGTAATACACAAGCATCTAATTTTTTGTTTTCCCGCCTCTTTTCCCTCCTTAATTATCTCCTACTTAATTATAAATACATATTTTTATATAATTAAATATATCCATTATCTCCTCCTTAATTATCTCCTACTTAATTATAAATACTTATTTTTATAATTAAAAATATTCATTATATAGATATTAATAAATGATAAGACTAAAATTCAAAGATATATAAAAATAATCTATTCACTTCACATAAAATTATCTTTAAATTATATAAAAAGTTAATTACATACTTTGTGCAAACCACAGGGACTAACTATGTAATTAACTCTTATATAAATAAAATATTAATACATGTGATTTTCAGTATTCTCCATCGACTTTTTTTAACGAGTTAATTATATAGTTAGTCCCTGTGGTTTGCACAAAATAACAGACTTAGGTACTAATAGTTTAAAATCACCTTCTAGGGTATTAACTTTTCATTTTGTAACATTTGGACTAACTATGTAATTTTTTTTAACGCTCTCAACCTCACTTATTTACATGACATATATTATTCCTACATACTTTTGTATGTTCTTTTAGCTAAGAAACATCTGAATAATCTATCTATATAATTAATACAAATGGATCGTTTTGTCAATCAATATATTGATTAATATAACGGGTTATTTATTAATAATAATTTCAATGATTATGCTCTATAATTATTTTATTTCTTTTTTTTGCTTGTCTCTTATATATTTAATATTTTTTTTTCTTAAATCTGTCTTTTATTTTTTTGCTTATTAATAACTATTTAATATTACATTGATTCAACCACGTATAACACACAAGTTTCTAACCTATTAATAAAAAAATAAATAAAGTAAAATGTTATAACTTATGTAATACACAAGCATCTAATTTAACTTAATAATAAATAAAAAACAAAGTAAAATGTTACATCAAAGTTCATTTTTTTTTCTAAAAACATATATTGATAATTGTGTGTGTTAGTTGATTACATTATTCGTATTTAAGTCATGTAATACACGTGGTTATTCAATATTGCAATGTACGGGTTTTTAAAGATGTAACTTTTTTATTACTTAGTATATAAAATTATATTTATTCAGCCCGTGTAATACACGGGGTTCTAACCTAGTATTATTAATAATAAGAATTTGTATTAATTTAGATTAAATATTATTATTATTAGTATTATTAATAATTTTAATCAATTAAATGAGAGAATGACAAGTGTCCCAAAACAGGTTTCTTTTATTATATAGTATAGATATAGATATAGATTATTATTATTATTATTATTTTAAATCTCACTTCTCATACTATATATAAAATAGAAATTTAACTTTTAGTAAATAGTTTTTTCTTTAATAATTATCATTCGTTAAATTTATGAAAAAAAGATTAACTGAAATAGTCGATTAGGTTTAATTAATTTTTTGTGAAATTCCGATATAAATAATGTTGCTACCATAAAGTACCCAACGAACCGATACCGACCAAATATCATAGGTACCAATGTCAGTATCATCAGTTGCAGTATCGGTATCATAGTATCGGTATTCATTTTCATGGTTTTCGTTATCATAAGCTATATCAAGTTCCGGTAATGTAATTAAGCGGAACGACAGCACAATATCAGTACTGTTATCGGTGTTATTGGAGTCGATAACTGTATTTGTTTTTATTGTTTTCTAATCGATGTGAATTGGTTTCTATATTTTTCGATATCTTTTTGTTACCTGTACCGAAACCACAATGTAACTTTGTAAGTCATAACCTTATATTTGTGACTTTTATTTATGTTATTGTAACAATTATTTTATATTTCTGTATATATCAATTTCCCATGGTATCACGCAGGGGAATCTCACTAGTTTTTAATAAAATGAAGGGAGAACAACCAAAAAAGAAAGTCATATTTACCATGTGAGAAGATGGACATGAAGGGCTCTCCCCTCGATAGCGCGCAATCTAGGTGGACGTAGTAGCGACACTTACCACATTTGTATAGCCAATCTCTTTCACTAATGCTCGTTACACAAATCCTACACTTGCTATGATATGGTATAACTGTGAAAGAATATGAAAGAGTGAGCTTGTGAACATGATGCTTTGAACTTAACTTGAATGGAAGGGCAACACAATCAACGTGGATTGAGAAGTAAAAACAAGTGTTACAATGATAAAAGACCCCTTTATGTTCTTTACCACAAGCATAACACTTGCTCAAACTGGGGTCAAGGGTAATAGAGGTCAGTGGGTGTGAGTGGCCAGGATGATGAATCATAGTTTGCTTCGCAAATGTTGCACAACGTAGATCGATTTCATAATCACATGTAGAACAATGATAACAGATACCATCTACATGTTTTGTAAGACAACTATGACAACTCCAAGAATTTGAACTTTTTTTAAGGCGAAGAGTATGGATAGGGTGTGCTGGAAATCGAAGGGTTGTGGACAATTCTCGGCAGGATTTGTGGAGCGAGTAGGAACATGATGATGATTGGCTACACTTGTAGTAATATCGATGGTACCAATCGATTCGATATCCACAAACGTCACATTTGCACTCAAACTTTTGCATGTTGATCAAATCTTGGTCATCAATATCGTCATCATCTTCTAGATAGTTTTGAAACATTAATTGCAAATCTTCAAGAATGAGTGGATGTTCATGTTGGATGATCTCTTCTGGTTGTACCTCTTTGAACTCCATTATAATTCTTTTTATATCTCACACTTTCAATATGATGTTGTTAATTAACTGCAACATACCAAGATACGATGTTAACTAATTGCAAGATACCTCAGGGCCGTCTTCAAAAATCACAAAAAGATTTTTGGCCCTGTGCGAAATAAAAATTTTGGGCCATATTCGCATATCTCCATATAATATAAACTTATCAGTCATTCAATTAGATATATAAAAATTAAAAACCCATAATACAACGATAATTGTTATAAAAATAGATAAAACAAATTAACAAAAATAGTGTAGCAAAAATGATCGAGCCAACTTACTAAGCGTACAATATGGTTCTCCTAGCGTTTTTTGAAGCAAAATGCTCGATCATTAAACAAAATCTTTTCATATAATCAAAGTCTAAACATACAATTAACACTAAACAAAGTCTGAACATACATTTAAAGTAGAGTTAAATGCTATTTTAGTCCTTGTGGTTTTGGCCATTTTGCCAATTTAGTCCAAAGGTTTCATTTTTCGCATGTGTGTCCAAAAAGGTTTCACCGTTGCCATTTTAGTCCACTGGTTAACTTCATCCATTTTTTCTGTTAATGAGAAGGGCAATTCGGTTATTTTATATGTAATTCTGTTAACTAGAAGGGCAATTCGGCCATATAATATGACTGAATTGCCCCTCTCGTTAACAGATTAATGGATGAAGTTAACCCAGTGGACTAAAATGACAACGGTGAAACCTTTTTGGACCTACATACGAAAAATGAAATCTTTGGACTAAACCGACAAAATGGCCGAAACCACAGGGACTGTTATTGGCATTTAACTCTTTAAAGTATTAAACATCAAAGTTTCAACAAGATTTTTTGAATAAACATTCAAATTTCAAACTCTAAATTTGAAAAAAAAAGATAAATACATTTGAATTAATACATTATATAGTAGAAAACATTAGAATAAATGAAAAATGGGCCGCTAAAAATATACATATCTTTTATATAAAAAAAAGTTAAATACATATATCAACTAGTGAAATCAAACCTGTGGGTTGTGCCGGGTGAAAATGCACTCGCTATAAACGATGAAAGAAAAATCCAAAAAAATTAGTCGTATTACGCCCAAATTAAATTCTCTTCCTTAGTTTTTTATATAATAAAAGGGAAAACCATTTCAAGATTTATTAATAGCTATTTAGTTAAATTGAATTTAAATAATAAACAAAAAAAAATAATAATAGATAACACTTTTAAACTAAATAAAAGAACTTAAACTAAACTAGGAAAAAATAGAAAGACAATAATATAAAAAGAAATATAATGTGGAGAAAAATAAAAGGGACAATAAGAAAAAAGAAAATATGATGTGGAGAAAAATGAAAAGGATGAAATGCTTTGAAAAACATATCAGTCTAAAAGGACTTTTGAAAGAATCGAACTCGGTACCTGAATATACTTTCTAAGTCTTTAAATGTGGAACGTAGACTAGATGCCAAACTTCAATTTGATTAAAAGTTTCCAAACAAAACATATATACACACAATCAACATATAATATATATATATATATATATATATATATATATTTTTTTTAAAGTTCTGGCCCTCGAGGAGTTTGGGTCTTGGGCCGTCGTCCACCCCGTACCCCCTCTGAGCCGGCCCTGAATACCATACACCTTAACAAGAAATGAGATAGATCTAGAAGGTTTTAAAAGATAAAGACACTTCAAAGTAAAGAAGAATTAAATGCGTACCTCGTGATTGATGGAGATTATACTAACACATACGATTTTGAATGTGGTTATTACCTCCTTTATATAGTGTGCCAGGACAACTTCATTTGGTAGGTCTCCAATAAGCAAAGCAAAGAATAATAAAATATTATACTTTTATTTTGTAGTTAAGTAAGGAACAATTCTTTTCTTTGGCATCTTATATTAGTTTGAATATTTGAAATATCTCTCTATACATGGGGGAGTGATAGAAAGAATAGGGGAGTGATAGAAAGAGTCCCACTTAAGTTAAGAAAACTAAAGAGAAGCGTCGATTGGGTTTTTTTTATAAAAAAGTTTTGAAAATTCTGTTTTTAACACATATATATATATATATAATCACTAAAATTTATAAAAAAATATAAAAAATCACTCGGCGCCTTTTTGGTTTTTGTTGACTCAAAATGTTCGATAACATGTAACTTACATTCCCTAATTTTTTTTAGAAAAAAAAATTGTTACATACGGTTTTCTTGAGTTTTCATAACTCAAGTGGGTTTTCTCTCTCTCTCTCTCTCTCTCTCTCTCTCTATATATATATATATATATATATATATATATAGGGGAAAGATAAATCGAAAACCCATGTGAGTTGAGAAAACCCAAATAAACCCTATGTAACATTTTTATTTTTTTCTAAAAAAAATAGGGAATGTAATATAAAGAGTGAATTTCAAGGATTGTCCTTTACCTTTATACCCATTTTCAGGCGTTGTCCTTTATGTTCAAAATTGACGATTTTTGTCCTTTATGTTTTCATATCATACACGTTTTGTTCTTTAGGCCTAACCCAGTTAGTTTTTTCAGTTAAATTTATTCATAGTTAAATTTATTCATATGCTTTGCACATGAGGGCATTTTTGTCAATTCATCTGCAACCTTTGAATTGACAAAGGTTTTCTAGCTCACTTGGTAGTCTGGTGCACCACTCGTGGAGATTAAAGTTGCATCCTTCATTGCACCCATAAAACGGCGTTGTTGTAATCGGTCTCACACATCCGTCACATAGTAACTTAAACCTCTCCATTGGGTTGTGAAGAGTACCGGGTGCGTTGATAAGGAGTAATGGGTGAGGATGACTGGGATGCATGTTATCAGATTTAATTTGGTCAAAGCGTCGATAATCCCCTCTAAGAAGGTGTGCTGTGGTATGATGTTGTAGGATTCATCAGGGAGAGTGGGTAGTGGAGAAGGTTAGGATGATCAGCATCTTTAAAATATGTGTCAGATTTACCTGTTCCTAAGACAATACATGGTAAAGTATATAATAATTAGCATTTAACCTATATTACTATTACCATTTAGATTACAAACCTGTTGCTAAGACAATACATGGTAAAGTATATAATAAGCATTTAACGGGTACGACCGAACAACATTGCTACCAACATCGGGGTTATCGGAACCGATAACGGTATTTGTTTTTGTTGTTTTCTAATTGATGTGAATTGGTTGCAAAATTTTTAGATATCTTTTTCTACCCGTATCAAAACCGCAACGTAACTTAGTAAGTCATAACAATATGTTTGTGACTTTATTTATATTATTGTGAAAATTATTACATATATTGTGTATATATCGAGTTCCCATAGTATCGCGCGGGAGAATCTCCCAAATTTTCAATAAAATGAAAAGTGACCAAGAAAAAAAGAAAGTCAGATTTACCATGTGAGAAGATGGACATGAAGGGCTCTCCCCTCGATACCGCGCAATCGAGGTGGAGATAGTACCGATATTTACTACATTTGTATAGCCATTCTCTTTCACTAATGCTTGTTACACAAATCCTGCACTTGCTTAGATATGGTATAACCGTAAAATAATATGAAAGAGTGAGCATGTGAACATGATGCTTAAAACTTAACTTGAATGGAAGAGTAGCACAATCAATGTGGATTGAGAAGTAAAAACAAGTACTACAACGATAAAAGACCCCTTTATGTTCTTTACCACAAGCATAACACTTGCTCAAAGTGGGGTCAAGGGTAACAGAGGTCAGTGGGTGTGGGTGGCCAGGATGATGAATCATAGTTTGCTCCGCAAATGTTGCACAACGTAGATTGATTTCATAATCACAGATAGAACAATGATAACAAATACCATCTAGATGTTCTGTAAGACAATTATGTCAACTCCAAGAATTTGATTTTTTTTAAGGCGAAGAGTATGGATAGGGTGTGCTGGAAATCGAAGGGTTGTGGACAATTCTTTGCAGGTTTTGTGGAGCGAGTAGGAACATGATGATGACTGGCTACATTTGTAGTAATATCAATGGTACCAATCAATTCGATATCCACAAACATCACATTTGCACTCAAAGTTTTGCATTGTGATCAAATCATGGTCGTCAACATCGTCATCATCTTCTTCTTCTTGATAGTTTTGATACATTGATTGCAAATCTTCGAGAATGAGTGGATGTTCGTGTTGGATGATGTAACATCCCGAAAATATAAAACTTTATAATAATACATATAGTTTAAATAAATGAGGAATTACCCATCTAGAAGTGTAGTAACTTGGTTAGCTAACATGTCTAGCATTAGCCTACAATGAGGTTAAAACAACACAATTTGTTATGTTAAATAAATGGAGGGACCAATCTTGTAAAAATCAGAACTTGAATTACTAAAGTAGTAAAAACCAACCAAACACCCCATTCAAGAGGTGTCTGGTCGATCAACAAGCAGGGGCGACAAGGGGTTTCTTCACCCAAACCCTAACTTGCAAGAAAATCACAAATTGAAGCCTCAAATCAGTTAGAAATCGAAATTCAAGCACAGAATCGTGATCACCTTGTCAAAGGGATCCTAAGGTATGTTGAATTAGGTCATTCTCATTCGATTCAAAGTTCATGTATGTGATCAAAAATCGAATGTAGAGCTTGATTATGTGTAGTAAACATGAAATTGGAAGTAATGTAAGGTTTAGGGACAAACCCTAGATAATTTCTTGTCAAATTCTTGCATGATAATTGTATAGATCAAAATCACCATAGTGGGTGATTAGCATGTTAGTAAAACTTGATGAACACTAGGATTAAAACTCTTGTTCTAGTGTAAACTGAAATTATGAGGAAAACTCTAAGTCGTTAATGTTAACATATAGACATGTAGTCAAATTGAAGTTAATTTTGGTGATAAACTCGAGTCATGAACTTGGTTTAGATCATATAAAAATCTGACCCGTTAGGTGTTCGATAAAATGCCTAAAAGAGGGTAAAATGTTAAAAGTTGGGCAAAACGCAGATTTGAATATGTTCAGAAATAATGCGTTAAAGCTTATGAAAGGGTTCTAATTTTTGTTATAAATTGAACAATTTAGGCAAAGAATCCGGAACGTCAAGTGGACACGCCGGAAGTGATACCCGCGGAAAAGGTGCGCTTTAAAGGTACGTGACTTTAGTCTCGTCAAATTATGCTTAAATGCTTTAGTTTGATATGTAATTGATGTTGTAGTGTAAAGGATGCGTTTGATGTGTCGTTTAAGTGACAAAGTACACTCGGCTATCAAACGGGTCAAAATAAGGACTTGGTATTTAGTTTGGTCAGTCAATGAAGTGATGGTTTTCACTAATTAGCAAAACGGGTCAAAATGATGTTTTCAAAAGAATCACGAGAGCAGAGACTTGAAGGTCTTATACCTTGTTAAATGATAAATTGTACCATACTAATGATTTGGTGATATTAATCTAAGTATAAGAACCCGGGATATGGGTCAAACAATAATGTTAAAGGAAAAAGAGTTGTTTGAAACGGAATGCTTGAATTCCGAATAATCAAGTATTAGCCCTAGAGGAATTGCAAAGCCATGGAATTGGCGTGAAAACACCAAGTATGTGAGCCCGGGTAATTGGGTAAATATGTTTAAAAGGGTTTTAAGAATGAAAAGAGGTGCTATGCACTCACACTAATGGGTTGAATAATGGAAATAAGGAAATTGTAAACCAATTGTGGGTATCTCGGTTTCCGCAATGTAAAATTTACATGGTTAAATCCAAAGTCTTATTACGGACTCATAGGAAGAAGAATCGGTTAAATCGGATCAATGGGTAAAAAGTTATGATCTTCTAAAGTTGAAAAATAGTCAAAGGGCAGATGTGCAGGACCCACCGTAAATTACGGTCCCACCGTAATTTACGGTGGACATCAAAGGTTTTACGGTATGTCGCTCCTGTTTTACGGCAGAACCATAAACATTCCAGGTCCACCGTAACTTACGGTGATACCGTAATTTACGGTGGAACCCAAAACAAAAATTATATTTTGTTGTTACCTAGTGTTGCTAGAACCTGTTTATACATAATGTATTAGTGTCAAAACTAATGGTTTTAGTGTTTGACTCTAGGTATGGATAAATTTCTCCTGGATGGTGATCAAGCACTTTGTCAAGAACCGAACACGCATTTTGGAGCTTCCGCACTGAATATAATCTTGTCTAAACTTTAAACATGTCGTAAATACTTTGTTAATAGTGTTTTGAATCCTTTAAACTAGTTGTTAGTTGACTAGTAGGGGTTGACTTTAAATGAATTATGCACTATCTTGGATATGCTTGAAATTTTCACTAGTGTGTATGGTTTAAAACACGAAATGCTTTTGAAATGCTGATTTTTGTAAAGTTTTATGAAATATTTAGTTAAATTCTGTCAAGATATTTAGGGTGTTACAGATGATCTCTTCTGCTTTTGATATGCTTGTACATTTGTTTTATCAAATCAAATTGTAAAACATCTCGTAAAAACTCGTTAATAAAACTCGTATGGTTTATATCATTTCAAAAACCTCGTTGTATGACATCGTTTTAAAATCGTTTCTCCAGTGAACTAAATAATGACACAAAATGTAATATGATAAGAGCATTTATATATAAGATGTACCAGCGGCGTATCTACCATGCTTTTATCATGCTACACCTGTCCCATGATTTAATCACATCCCAAAACCAATCGTTTATCTCGTTTAATTCGTTTCAAATCGTGTAACTCATCCCAAAATCGTTTAACTCGTTTTAATAGTAAAACTACTTTTGGTCGTCTCGTTAACAACATTCAAACCTTCGTGACTCGTCAAACTCGTTTCTCGCATTAACAAACCACCAAAGGGTAAGTTAACAATCATCAGGTTCGGTCGTTACCTACATAACCCCCACACATAACAATGGGTGTAGTCTGATAAGGGATTTGTCAGATCCCATGGTACCATAACCTAATACTGGTCGGCTCGGCCAAAGCTAATGAATGTCATTCGTTATGTAATTACAACCAACAAGTCTTGTTCACCTTATTGAAATCGTTATTAGTTTAGTATAAACCATCGTTTTTGAAATTATCGTTTAAACCTTGAAATTCGTTTTGTACATATGAATCACCCCAAAATAATTGAAAACAGTAAATTAGGGGAACTATGTACTCACCTGAGGATGCTTAGCGGTCTTTGAACAACAACCAAGCAAGCTAGAGGGAGCACGGAATCAATCGGCAACCTAATAACTATATAAATAAACCGGACCTAAGTCGGAGGATCGGATAGGATGAGGTCTTGTAAACCAAAATGAGTTATAGGAACTCACATGACATGGTTTAACAATGCCTACATACTAGATTGAAACCTACCTAAGTGCTTTCGACCCGTTACGACCCATTAAGGTAGCTTACGCTACTTTAACGCGTCGTTCGAAACGAGCGTTCGAGACGTCTAACTAGTCCTATGACAAGTATTATATGCCTAACCATGTTTAAATATGTTGTAAAATCAGTTAAGTGACAAAAGTTTAGGTTACATATGCTTAAAGTCCAATTATGCATGAAAGGGGCATTTTGGTAATTTACCTAAGGCATATAATCTACCTATCAAACAACTACTTAAACTCGGTGACCATAAGGTATAACCTCGGAAGGTTATTCCCTATACAACTATGGTCACTAAACATGCTTGGTCGGATCCTAAAGATCGACCAAATGGGTCGAGTTTGAAAGTCTAAGCGGTGGTTTAGACCGCTTGACTTACGACTCTAAACAAGCACTAAACTAAAAGTGACGAGCTAAGCATGTTAAAACATGCTTAACTAAGTTAGAAAACAGGTTTTGATATCAAAACAAAGTGTTTTGATACCTAAAGTAGTTTGGTTACAAAATACGCTTAAATGCGCATTTTGACCGAAACTACGACTCGTCACTACGCCTAGTCAACGTGGTAATCAGTGGGTATAGTCACTAAGGACTATAACCAACGTGATTACGCTCACGTTGCGAAGTTCAAACGAACTTCTCGTTGACCAACTCGTGGTCAAAGCTGAAAGTCAAACTATATTTGACTTCCAAACTAGGAAAACAATAAAAAGAATGAAAGAATGCTCACAATGGGTCCTTGCTATATTTTCTACAAGAAAACTAAGTTCCCAATGAGATTAGAAAGCTCCAAACACTTGAGGGAGCCTTCCAAATCAGATGGTAGAGAGGAGAAGAATGAATGAGCAAAGAATGAGGAGGTGAGCATGGCTATATATAGTTTTTCGCAAACCGTTAGGATCATTTCTTGGAGAGGAGGGCATGATCCAAGCCATACAAGTGTCAAGGACTGATTGGGGGACTTGGAGAACACACAAACCAGCCCATAGCATGAAAAACCACTGATCAAAACCGTCAAAAATGAGCTAAATGACCAAATTCAATGTTTCTGTCTGATAGGCTCACGCGCCCCGCGTAAGAATAAGGCTTGGGTTTACGCGGGCCGCCTGGCCAACTTTGGCAGATTGACAATTTCAGTCCCTGCAGCTTAGAAACTTGCATTTTGGCCCATTTTTGACACGTTTAAGCCCCGTTAACCTCATTTCAAGGCTCTAAAATGAAGTTAAAGTATTGGGAACTCAAAGCATGCTCAAAAATATCTCAGATGTCAGTTCGTTTGGTCGTATGGTTGCGTTGTTCGGTTAATTACGACGGAAGTCGTAACGAACGCAAAAACGATCCAAATTGAGCGAAGGATGGAATTTTATCATGCCAATCACTAAAATATAATATTTTAATGATTACATAAATTTTTGGATGTCCGGATATATTCAGAACGTAAGATATGCGCGAAAATGCAAACTTGTGCACTTTTTGACGCTTTTAGTCCCTGAATGACCAATAAGTTTATTTTTGCACACCAAACACCTCAAAGCCTATTTCTAAGCTATGTAAAGGATATTTAGGGCATGTTTAACTTATGATAAAGTTCCGGAATGTTCGTTACAGTACGAATCGGCATACTTTCGCAATTTGTCGAAATTAGTCCCTGTAAGCGAATAAACTTGATTTCGACACACCAAACCTTCCAAAACTTATTTCTAAGTCATTTAAAGGTTATTTAAGGTATGTTAAGCCTATGTCACTATTCCGGAGTGTTTGTCGTGTTAAACTGATTACGTTTACGCATCAGTTTGCGTATGACATTTCCAGAAAGCGATTTAAAGCTCGAAATCAAACGAGAATTGATATGTGCAAATGATACACATATTTATACAAATCCCAAGTATGAAATACAATATTTCATTGATTGCGTATTTGTTCGATGGCTGTGGAGGCACAGATGTTACAATACGCACTTCTGTGAGTTCATGTTCCCCCTTTTCTCTTAACTGTTTTCAGTTTTATACTTCGGGGGTGAAATACATGTCATAATTATTAAAGACTTTTATTTACATGGTATGGTTAGCTTAGGGAGGGTTTTTACTACGCGATCATGTGAGTGGTGGGCATGACACTCAAGGCCATTAATCCTCATCGTAGGACCAAGGGACATGAGTGATAGATCTATTTGGGTGTAGCGAGCCCACACCCGTGAGGCCGGGGCGGCCCATGGTGGTGACTATGTCTTCATACCGGAGACAAATTTGCTAGGTTTGAGTCTTCCTGCACCATTTTTAACATACCATTGGCTTTGCAACCCATTGGTGATCAGTTTTTCCTTAAATGCTACATACCAGGGATTTTCATACTTACAGACATATTTTTAAAGGTTTTATACACTCACACACACATGAACTTGTAACAACTCTCACTAAAATCCATAATTAGGATAATAATTATCTATTAAGGAAACCCTAATTGAGACACCCAAGTAATTCTGCATTAACCCTAAAATTTTTAGAACAATCAGAATCAGGATCCGGGCCCCTAAAACTCAAGGGGGGCAAACCCTAGTTGGACGTTTATCTAAATAAAACGTTGGTACAATCTGATTTGTTAAATTAGTTGATTCAGCAAGCCTAGTCAGCATGCCACATCAGCTTTTCACTTATTCTTTCCACAAACACTTTTTACCCACAACAATAACATATATATCCTTCCCACAAACAACCTTATTATAATTATTTTATTAAATTTAAACTAAATAAAAAAAAGAAAGGACCCACCATTCCCTCATTCTTCCCCAAGAATCCTTAAGAATGAACACTCTCCATGTCATCCTCTACAACACCCACTAATCCATCCTTCTCACAAATGCCCTCCACATAGGCCAAGAATCACCTACAAACATCCTTGATGTGGATAGTCCTATACTTTCTCTTTCATTATAGATTATTCTAATTCCCCAATCACCCAAAAAATAAGGATGAACCCTAGTTTCAATCACTCAAATTCAACATTGTTCATTACGTTTATGATAAATCAACATGGGGCTTTTGCTCTAAGGTAAATTCTGACCAGAAAGCATACAAGAATACCCGGAAAAGACATAGAAACGAAGAAGAAGGAAGATGGCAAGAGCTCTAAGGTAACACCGACGAGGATTCCAGCGTGTGCTCGGCCGAAATCTGGTGAAGAAATTTATGTTTGGGTTAAAAAAATGGAGACATTTATGGCATTGTTATGATATCTTCTTCGAATCGTGCATCATCCTCTTCTTCGAATGCAAAAGGTGAAGATCGAACTTCAAGCAGATGATGGAACTTCAATGGCAGTTAATGTTGCTGCTGGGGATGCACAAGCAGAGTAATCTGCCGTCGCCGGCACCACCAATCTTCTTCTCTTCATCATCTTACGGTGGCGGGTATGAAGGAGGTGTAGGGCTGGGTGTCTGGGTTAAGAGAAATAGTGGAAGAGAGAGTTTTGGGTTTTTTCATAGAAACGGATTTTGAAACCCTTTGTCTTTTCGATTCTCACTTTGAATATAACAATGAGATTGACAGCTCTGCCATATATTGCAATTAAGGTAGGGTAAGAATTCTGATTCTAGCACTTAAATTATATGTCGTTACCATGTTTGTTGTTACTTTTAAATTCTGTTTAAAAGTGATCCGGTTTCGATATCCGTTAACTTTCATTGAACCAGAAAGGTTCCATAACGGTGATCTAGGTTCCAATCGCTTAACGTAATTTGTGTTTTTAAGATTTACTCTGAATTCCTGGACTCTTATAAAAGGATTGAATTTGCCTACACTTGATTAAACTTCAGAAAACATTTGTTTGCAAATATCTTTTTTAACAAAAGTATTGATTTCAAAAGTCAAATTTGAAGTTTGTTTGGTTTTTTTGAGGGTGATAAACAAAAGGCATTTGAAGTTGTTGAATTCAAAAGTCAATTTTCAAATTTGAAGTTTGTTTGTTGTTTTACGGTGCAGATTGTTTTTCAACACAGTTTTTGAATTAAGGATAAATTTCTTTTTGAGTCGCTGTGTTTTTTAAGGGTAATTTGGTCATTTAACAAAATTTAACAACAAAATTCTAACAAGGTTAGAAATTTGGACTCAAATGGTTAAAGAAAATGTTTATGGGGACTCAGGTCGTTAAACTTTTTGCTTTTAAACTCAACTAGTTAAAACCCATAAAACACAGGGGCTCAAAAAGTAATTTACCCTACATTCCATGTGGAGTGCGATTTCACACCACTAAATTAGACCATGTGTAGTGGTAAGTTGGTATAATGCCCCCACCATGGGGCATTATCCGACACGTGGCATCCTAGTCAGCGTTGGGGCATTATAGAAAAAGTGGCGTAGTGGGGCATTATTGTGACAACTCGAAATCTAGAACCTTTCGTTGTGTCGTGATATGACTTGCTTGTACGTTACGTGATTAGTTAACCAATTGAACTTAATGATAGCGTGAACTTTTATGTGCTTTGTATGTGTGCATTTGTATATATTTATGAGTGTACATGTTTTACGTGAACCGAGAACCCAACCCGAAAACAAAGAACCCGACTCGAGACCATGAGGTCTCGAGTGAACTTGGGCCGAGAACCTTTGGCCGGTTGGGCCATTGGGCCGTAAACCCCCACTCGAAACCCACTAAGGGTGCACACACTTGGAACTAGTCTATATATAAACTACCCTTAGTTAGTTTTTGCCATTTGTTGAACATTACAACACACACACTCTCCTACTTCTCTCTCTCACTTAAAAACTCTAGCACACAAACACATCTCCAAGACTCTCGGATCCACTCGGTTGGCACAAGAACCCTCGGATTTGGACTTGGATCGGCACACACACATACCCGGTTGGAAGCTTTACACACACTCTCGAAACCCATTAACCGGTTAGTGTTTTTAATGATTATTGTTAAATGCTTAGTGAATCATGTTGAGTTTTGTGTTTGAATTAATGATTATGACAATATGATTAGTTGTTGAGTTATGCATGATGTTTTGAAAAGAAATCGGTTCATGAATGTTCTTGCTATGTGTGAAACTATGTATAAATGCTTGATGTTGAAAATAGATTCATTGTATGTTAAAAATGAATGATGAAATCGGGTTGCACTTGGCATGAAATCGGACATATATGAAAACCGAGTTGTATGTTATGTTAAGTGTTTTGATGCTTGTTCATAGTTTTGGTTGAATAAGTGATTAATATGTTATGAACTTGTTGAACATGTGTTTGAATATGTGAAGAACACTTTGAATGATAGTTGAAGATTGAAAACCCTTGTGATTTTGATCCACATTTGACTAATAGCCTGATTAGGAAAAATGTTAGTGGAATTCTATTGGTTATTTCCGGATTTGGGCCTGATTATATTGTACCATTTGGCTGACTACATCTGCATCAACACGTGAACTTGAAAACGACTGCTACCGACTCGCAATCACCCAGTTGCGACTCGCAACCACAGCGTGACAACTCGAGACCACGCGGTTGCGACTCGCAACCATAACAGGACAAGCCGAAACCACAGGTTACGAGTCCCGTTGCGACTCGAGACCTCAGCATAATGAACCGAAACCACGGTTGCGACACCGGTTGCGACTCGCAACTACCTGAGATCAGCACACACAGCATGACTCGAGACCATGCTTGCGAGTCCGGTTGCGACTCGAGACCACTTTTGGGCCTTAGTTAATGGGCCAGACTGATGGGCTTCTGTGTTAACTGCTTTTACGTGTTTGGGCCTAAGTAGTTGGGCTGAACTTGTGAACCGTATGTGCTACTGTTGATTAAGAACACTGTGAACTGTTACTGCTATACGTGCTTGCCAAACGTGTTGAACATTTGTGCACTGCTTGGTTCGAATCTGATTATAAGTGATATCCGTGTTAGGACGTTATTGACTACTTGCGACTTGATTGACTTTCTGTGATTAACTGCCGAGCAAACCAAGGTGAGTTCACACCCTCTACAAAGCATGGGATTCCCTGGGTTGGGAACGGGGTTAAGGAACGTGGTTTCCTCGTCCTTCTTGGGTAGGACGTCAGTGGTTCAGGAATGTGATTCCTCGTCCGGACGGACGGATAAACGTACTAGACTAAAACTCTATCACGAAGTCCCTCCTTTTTGTATCGACTAATCGCCGGGCCAATGGCGAGCGGGTCATTAGTTAGATAGCGCTATTTAGGCCTGACAAGCCTCACACCGTGCCGCAGAGGACGGGCGTGAACTAATGGATCTGGGGCACGTCAATGATGATAGACATTGATGTTTTCAGGGCACATAAACATGACTACAGTCAGCAGTCGATATGGTAACGAGTCTAGTGTACGCATGGGGTAGCCCCCACGGCCGAAATGCCTGATAACTAACATGGGGTAGCCCCCACGGCTGGAATGCCGGAGTAACTGGGAATGAACATGTCACGTTTTTTAAACTATGGGGTAACCCCCACGGCAGGATGCCAGTTAAAGGAAACTGTTTTTGGAATAACTAAAACAAACGCCCACCCGTGAACTCACTCAACTAGTTGTTGACTCGTTACTACATGCTTTGCAGGACCATAGGTACTCAGTGGGAGCTTGCATGGAGGAGGATCGTTGTGGGACATGGATTGCTACATGCTATGTTAAACTTGGAACTTTTGAACTCGTGTTATAACTTTAAACTTATGCTTCCGCTTACAACTTAACTTGTTGGTTTTGAAACACTAATTGTACTGGTTAAACTTTTATAATTACTTATATGCTTGTTCAGTATGATTGGTGGCTGGATCCTGGTCAGTCACGCCTCCAAGCGGTAGTACTCCGCGGGTGGGATTTTGGGGGTGTGACAGATTGGTATCAGAGCCATTGGTTATAGTGAACTTGGTTTTAATAAAGGAGAAACGTTTTTGTTAAAACCAGACTATAACCGGTTTAGTGCTCAACGGTCCACAACGACACTTCGCTCCTCATGCAAGGCTCGACATTCTAGGTAATATGATGTATGTATATTGCCTACTTGTTAGTTACGTAGTACATTGCTCATGGTATGCTTGATTAGTATAGCTACTGTTGTTTGAACATGTGCGTGCTTACTCTGTCCTACTATCGTACTTTCGCGAACCTCTCTCACACGTATTACTCTTATTATGAAGAACCGTGTCTGGACGCGTTAACATGACACAAGCCCAGTTGACGGCTTTGATCAACGAGCGAGTTGCCGCAGCACTCGCAGCTGCAAACGCAGGAGGTATATCCTGCAGTCCAAAAATGTTCTAGGATCATTTGGATCCTACTCTCGTGAACCAACCTTTGTGTTAAACTCTGTCTTTCTTTCGCCTACCTTAGGTCAATATGCTCAGGCACCGGTGTGCACTTTTAAGACCTTTATGGACTGTCGACCCACAACTTTTAGCGGCACTGAAGGAGCAGTAGGTCTCCTACACTGGTTTGAGAAACTGGAGTCTGTGTTCGAAATGTGTGAATGCCCTGAAGCGCGCAGGGTAAAGTATGCTACTGGTACTCTCGAGGGTTTGGCCCTCACGTGGTGGAAAGCTCAAGTACAGATGTTAGGGTTGGTTGCTGCCAACGCCACCCCATGGGAAACTTTCAAGGAAATGATCAGGGAGGAATACTGCAGTCGTGACGACATTCACAAGCTGGAAGATGAGTTCTACAATCTCAAGATGTCGGGGTCAGAGATTGAGGCATACACTAAGAGATCGCATGAGCTTGCCTTGTTGTGTCCTACAATGGTGGATCCTCCGTATAAGCGAATTGAACTCTATCTCAAGGGCTTGGTGCCAGAAATCCAAAGTCATGTGACTTCAGTGAACTTGACTACTATCCAGCAGGTTGTACAGTTGGCTCACCGTCTCACTGACCAAGCGGTGGAGCAGAACAAGTTACCGAAGCGTATAGGTGCTGCAACTACTTCTGGTGCTTCTAGTGGGGATAAACGGAAATGGGATGGAACTTCAAGCAGGGGTTCAACTTCTGTGCAATCTCAGTCTCAGCAGAGAAAGACGGACGATCACAAGAGCCCTAGTCAGCAATCGTCCGGTGGTCAAAGTCATGGTGGGTACAAAGGAAATCACCCCAAATGCAATCGCTGCAACCTACACCACAGTGGGCCATGCACCAGGGGCAACTGTCATCGGTGTAACAAGCCTGGTCATGTTGCAAAGGATTGCAGGAGCGCATACCCCGCCAATCAGAATCGTCAGCAATCTCAGCAGAACCAGCGACAGCAGCAGGGTAACAACAAAGGGTGCTTTCAGTGTGGAGCTGAAGGCCACTTCAAGAAGGATTGTCCCCAACTGAATCAGAACAACAACAACAACAATCAGGGGAATGGTAACAATGGGAACAACAACAACGGTGCTAGGGGACGAGTGTTCGTGATTGGTCAAGGTGAAGCAAGGAATGATCCCAACGTGGTGACGGGTAAGTTCCTTCTCGACGACTTTTATGTTACAGTCTTATTTGATTCGGGTGCCGATACTAGTTATGTGTCACTAGAAGTTAGTAAGATGCTTAAGCGTATTCCTACACCCCTGAGCGACAAGCACACTGTAGAGCTAGCTAATGGTAAGAGTTTGGAAGCCTCACACGTAGTCAAGGGTTGCCAGCTTATTCTTGCTAATCAGACCTTCGCTATCGATCTTATTCCTATTGTCTTGGGTAGTTTCGACGTTGTCATTGGGATGGATTGGTTATCCCAACACCGAGCAGAGATTCTTTGCAACGAGAAGATCGTTCGTATTCCTGGTTTTGGTGGTGAACCTCTCATGATTCGTGGCGACAAGAGAAGTGCTGTTGAGAACATCATCTCTCTTCTTAAGGCTCAGAAATGCTTACGAAAGGGCCACACTGTGATTTTGGCTCTAGTTACTTATACCACAGAGAAGGAGAAGAAGTTAGAAGATTTTCCGGTTGTACGCGACTATCCTGAGGTATTCCCTGAGGAATTACCTGGTCTTCCGCCCCATCGCCAAGTCGAGTTTCAGATTGAACTAGCTCCTGGAGCCGCGCCTGTAGCCCGTGCACCTTATCGTTTAGCGCCATCAGAGTTGGAAGAACTCTCCACGCAACTACAAGAACTCTTGGATAAGGGTTTTATTCGTCCTAGCTCATCGCCTTGGGGAGCCCCAGTACTTTTTGTGAAGAAGAAGGACGGTACCTTCAGAATGTGTATCGACTATCGCGAGCTTAACAAAGTGACTGTGAAGAATCGTTATCCTCTACCGCGTATTGACGACTTGTTCGACCAGTTGCAGGGGTCGAGCTACTATTCAAAGATTGATCTGAGATCGGGATATCACCAGCTGAGAGTTCGAGAAGAAGATGTCTCTAAGACAGCCTTTAGGACTCGGTATGGGCACTATGAGTTTTTGGTCATGCCGTTTGGGCTGACGAACGCACCGGCAGTTTTTATGGATTTGATGAACCGAGTTTGCAAACCGTACCTGGACAAGTTTGTTATAGTTTTTATCGACGACATCCTGATCTATTCTAAGAGCAAGGAAGAGCACGAACAGCATCTACGGCTTATTTTGGAACTCCTTCGGAAGGAACAGCTTTACGCGAAGTTCTCGAAATGCGACTTCTGGCTTCGTGAAGTCCATTTCCTAGGGCATGTGGTGAACAAGGATGGGATTCACGTTGATCCATCCAAAGTGGAATCTATTAAGAACTGGCCTGCGCCCCGCACACCAAAGGAAATTCGCCAATTTTTGGGATTGGCAGGTTACTACAGGAGGTTCATTAAGGATTTTTCTAAGATCGCGCAGCCTCTCACCCTGCTAACACAGAAAGGCGTTGTCTATCACTGGGGAAATGCACAAGAGTTAGCTTTTCAGCATCTAAAGGATAGACTTTGTAGTGCACCTATCCTTTCATTGCCAGAGGGCACAGATGATTTTGTGGTTTACTGTGATGCATCAATTCAGGGTCTTGGTTGTGTATTGATGCAACGAGATAAAGTCATAGCTTACGCCTCACGACAACTCAAAGTTCACGAGAAGAACTACACGACGCATGATTTAGAGCTGGGAGCTGTTGTTTTCGCACTTAAGTTATGGCGGCATTACCTGTACGGAACCAAGTGCGCCATCTACACTGACCACAGGAGTTTAGAGCACATATTCAAGCAGAAGGAACTGAATATGCGGCAGCGACGATGGGTCGAACTGCTGAATGATTACGAGTGCTCCATCAGGTATCACCCGGGCAAGGCCAATGTTGTGGCCGACGCCCTCAGTCGAAAGGACGCTACGCCTAAGCGCGTAAGAGCTTTACAACTCACGATCCATTCTAGTCTACCTTCGCAAATACGAGCTGCTCAGATAGAAGCACTGAAACCAGAGAACATTAGAGCTGAAGCCCTACGCGGGTCAAGGCAACGCTTAGAACAGAAGGAAGACGGTGCTTATTATGTAACAGGACGCATTTGGGTCCCACTCTATGGCGATTTACGGGAACTTGTGATGGATGAAGCGCACAAATCTCGCTACTCGGTACACCCTGGTTCGGACAAGATGTACCACGATATCAAGACTACGTATTGGTGGCCTAGCATGAAGGCCCACATAGCAACTTACGTCAGCAAGTGTTTGACTTGTGCGCGAGTCAAGACGGAATATCAGAAACCCTCAGGCCTACTTCAACAACCAGAGATACCACAATGGAAATGGGAGCAGATTTCCATGGATTTTGTTACTGGCCTACCTAGATCACAGCGCGGGAACGATACTATTTGGGTGATCGTGGATCGACTCACAAAATCCGCACACTTCTTGGCAATTAAGGAAACAGATAAATTCTCCACCCTGGCGGAGATATACCTCAAGGAAGTTGTTTCGAGGCACGGGGTGCCCACTTCTATCATCTCCGATCGAGATGCACGTTTTACTTCGGAACTGTGGCAGGCAATGCACAAGTCTTTTGGCTCACGTCTAGATATGAGCACAGCGTATCACCCACAGACGGACGGGCAGTCCGAGCGCACTATTCAGACATTAGAAGACATGCTTCGCGCTTGTGTAATCGACTTTGGCAACAGCTGGGAAAGACATCTGCCACTCGTGGAATTCTCGTATAATAACAGCTACCACACCAGCATTAAAGCTGCTCCGTTTGAGGCATTGTACGGACGTAAATGCCGGTCACCCCTCTGTTGGGCAGAGGTGGGGGATAGTCAGATCACTGGTCCAGAACATGTGGTAGACACTACTGAGCGGATTGCTCAAATACGACAACGCATGGCGGCCGCTCGTGACCGTCAGAAGGCTTACGCCGATAAGGGCAGGAAACCACTTGAGCTCCAGGTTGGGGAGCGGGTATTACTCAAAGTTTCACCCTGGAAGGGTGTGGTTCGTTTTGGTAAACGCGGCAAACTCAACCCACGATATGTTGGACCTTTCGAAATCCTTGAGAAAATAGGCAAGGTGGCCTACAGACTGAAATTACCAGCAGAACTCGCTGCAGTTCACAACGTTTTCCATGTGTCGAATCTGAAGAAGTGTCTGTCAGATGAGACGCACGTAGTTCCTCTGAAGGAACTCACGATCGACGAACAGTTGAAATTCGTCGAAGAACCTGTCGAGATCACGGACCGGGATGTTAAGGTCCTCAAGAGCACTAGAATACCTCTTGTTCGAGTTCGTTGGACATCACGTCGCGGCCCAGAGTTTACCTGGGAGCGCGAAGATCGGATGAAACAAAAGTATCCCCAACTGTTTGAGAACAGTACGAACGCTACTGAGGTTGAAGCTACGGAATTTCGGGACGAAATTCCAGATCAACGGGGGGTGGATGTGACACCCCAGGATAACCGGGAAAACCTTACAACTTGACTAGCTTCCTCAGTGAGTGCCATCAAATTTCGGGACGAAATTTCTTTCAACTTGGGGATGATGTGACAACTCGAAATCTAGAACCTTTCGTTGTGTCGTGATATGACTTGCTTGTACGTTACGTGATTAGTTAACCAATTGAACTTAATGATAGCGTGAACTTTTATGTGCTTTGTATGTGTGCATTTGTATATATTTATGAGTGTACATGTTTTACGTGAACCGAGAACCCAACCCGAAAACAAAGAACCCGACTCGAGACCATGAGGTCTCGAGTGAACTTGGGCCGAGAACCTTTGGCCGGTTGGGCCATTGGGCCGTAAACCCCCACTCGAAACCCACTAAGGGTGCACACACTTGGAACTAGTCTATATATAAACTACCCTTAGTTAGTTTTTGCCATTTGTTGAACATTACAACACACACACTCTCCTACTTCTCTCTCTCACTTAAAAACTCTAGCACACAAACACATCTCCAAGACTCTCGGATCCACTCGGTTGGCACAAGAACCCTCGGATTTGGACTTGGATCGGCACACACACATACCCGGTTGGAAGCTTTACACACACTCTCGAAACCCATTAACCGGTTAGTGTTTTTAATGATTATTGTTAAATGCTTAGTGAATCATGTTGAGTTTTGTGTTTGAATTAATGATTATGACAATATGATTAGTTGTTGAGTTATGCATGATGTTTTGAAAAGAAATCGGTTCATGAATGTTCTTGCTATGTGTGAAACTATGTATAAATGCTTGATGTTGAAAATAGATTCATTGTATGTTAAAAATGAATGATGAAATCGGGTTGCACTTGGCATGAAATCGGACATATATGAAAACCGAGTTGTATGTTATGTTAAGTGTTTTGATGCTTGTTCATAGTTTTGGTTGAATAAGTGATTAATATGTTATGAACTTGTTGAACATGTGTTTGAATATGTGAAGAACACTTTGAATGATAGTTGAAGATTGAAAACCCTTGTGATTTTGATCCACATTTGACTAATAGCCTGATTAGGAAAAATGTTAGTGGAATTCTATTGGTTATTTCCGGATTTGGGCCTGATTATATTGTACCATTTGGCTGACTACATCTGCATCAACACGTGAACTTGAAAACGACTGCTACCGACTCGCAATCACCCAGTTGCGACTCGCAACCACAGCGTGACAACTCGAGACCACGCGGTTGCGACTCGCAACCATAACAGGACAAGCCGAAACCACAGGTTACGAGTCCCGTTGCGACTCGAGACCTCAGCATAATGAACCGAAACCACGGTTGCGACACCGGTTGCGACTCGCAACTACCTGAGATCAGCACACACAGCATGACTCGAGACCATGCTTGCGAGTCCGGTTGCGACTCGAGACCACTTTTGGGCCTTAGTTAATGGGCCAGACTGATGGGCTTCTGTGTTAACTGCTTTTACGTGTTTGGGCCTAAGTAGTTGGGCTGAACTTGTGAACCGTATGTGCTACTGTTGATTAAGAACACTGTGAACTGTTACTGCTATACGTGCTTGCCAAACGTGTTGAACATTTGTGCACTGCTTGGTTCGAATCTGATTATAAGTGATATCCGTGTTAGGACGTTATTGACTACTTGCGACTTGATTGACTTTCTGTGATTAACTGCCGAGCAAACCAAGGTGAGTTCACACCCTCTACAAAGCATGGGATTCCCTGGGTTGGGAACGGGGTTAAGGAACGTGGTTTCCTCGTCCTTCTTGGGTAGGACGTCAGTGGTTCAGGAATGTGATTCCTCGTCCGGACGGACGGATAAACGTACTAGACTAAAACTCTATCACGAAGTCCCTCCTTTTTGTATCGACTAATCGCCGGGCCAATGGCGAGCGGGTCATTAGTTAGATAGCGCTATTTAGGCCTGACAAGCCTCACACCGTGCCGCAGAGGACGGGCGTGAACTAATGGATCTGGGGCACGTCAATGATGATAGACATTGATGTTTTCAGGGCACATAAACATGACTACAGTCAGCAGTCGATATGGTAACGAGTCTAGTGTACGCATGGGGTAGCCCCCACGGCCGAAATGCCTGATAACTAACATGGGGTAGCCCCCACGGCTGGAATGCCGGAGTAACTGGGAATGAACATGTCACGTTTTTTAAACTATGGGGTAACCCCCACGGCAGGATGCCAGTTAAAGGAAACTGTTTTTGGAATAACTAAAACAAACGCCCACCCGTGAACTCACTCAACTAGTTGTTGACTCGTTACTACATGCTTTGCAGGACCATAGGTACTCAGTGGGAGCTTGCATGGAGGAGGATCGTTGTGGGACATGGATTGCTACATGCTATGTTAAACTTGGAACTTTTGAACTCGTGTTATAACTTTAAACTTATGCTTCCGCTTACAACTTAACTTGTTGGTTTTGAAACACTAATTGTACTGGTTAAACTTTTATAATTACTTATATGCTTGTTCAGTATGATTGGTGGCTGGATCCTGGTCAGTCACGCCTCCAAGCGGTAGTACTCCGCGGGTGGGATTTTGGGGGTGTGACAATTATGCCAATAACCACATTCAATCAATAAATAATTATTATTTGTTATAAAGAAAAGGGTTTAAAAAAAAAAAAAAGTAAACAATGGCAGTAGTCAAAGATAGGTGGCATTATGCCATTGGTCTCCATGTGATATCATTCAAACACACCGGCGTTTTAAAAATCACGCCTCATTCGATTTTTATTGAATATAACGCCTTAAAACGCCCCCTGTAATGGGGGGTTGGGCGTTTTCGGGCGTTTTCGGGCAATTTTTTAAAAAAAAAACGCCCCACTACGGGCGGTCTTACTAATTGAAAAGTAAATGTTTATTTCGGAGAAATTGAGTGGTCATATATATTATTTCGGGCAATTCTTACTAATTGAAAAGTAAATGTTTATTTCGGAGAAATTGAGTGGTCATATATATTATTTTGGGAATTTTCCCATTCTATCTGTACTCAGCGACGCGACGGATCTAAATAATTTTTTTTCACTATGATCCTTTTGGGATATTTTCACTAATTTTCACCTTTTTCTCCAAATTATACAAAGTTCTCACTATTTTTTTTCATTTTATCCAAACCGAATGGATTCCTGAGAACCCACAATTCCACAAAAGTATCCTAGATCCACCCCTGCTGCTACTACATATTATGCTAAACATATTTGATATTTGTAGGTCCGTAGAGGAGAATCTAGATCAACCTATCCTTGTTGTTTAACACAATAACCAAGTGCGGATTATCTAATTATGTGCAAATCAAACCCAAGAACACACAAACACAAGAATATTTCACTGTTAAATGCTCGATATAAATTCCAGCAGAGTTTGTTACAAAGAAATACAAGAATGCTCTCTCTAACTCTCTGGGTGTGCCGGGACTGGTATATATAGTCACACCAGTGATTTACAAACGAAACATGACCCTATCTATCGAAACACAACACATATACATCGAAACACTAAGAGATAAAGTACATCATCATCGAAACATAAAGAGTTCTATTGAAATATATCCTATTTCAACGAAACAGGCCCTTAACCATCTTAAATGGCCCATTATTAACATTGAAACATATATTTCTTGGGTCAGCATTATCGAAACAAAGTAGGTGTATCGAAATCTATATCTATATCTACTATATAATAAAAGAAACAATGTTTGAGACACTTCTCATAATATTAGGCCATGTATTCTATAGATAATTATCATTTAGTTTAATATCTTCTAATTAATTATAGATAATCTCCTATGAAATATTATTTAGTTTAATCTATTCAACCTAATTATTATAGATAATTATTATTTATATCTATACAAATATTATCTTTACTATATAATAAAGTAAACTCTTCGAGGACATATGGTATTAATCAACTATAAAAGATTTAGGACTTACTTAGCACGATAATTATAAATAATCTTGGTTAATTGTGATAATCATAATAAATATTTGTGCTATACGATAATTCATCACTGAAAAACATTAAAAAAATATATGACTATATTTATTGTGATAAAATTATGATCAATATTAATTTATAACCATCTAATCGGGTTATAAATTATAAAAGTAATGTTACATATATTTAATTCATGTATTAAAATACATAGGATTTATTATATAGTATAGATTGTTTAACCCGTGTAACACACGGGGAACTAACCTAGTAGACCTGATAAAGGACACCTCATCATCATCATCATGATCGAAACATATTTATCCTTGGAATCATCATCATAATCGAAACACCTTGGTATTTATATTTTCCTTTCCTTTTATTCTCTATTTCGATGATGTGTCATGTCTTGTCTACAATCCTGTTTCGATGATGAACAAAGCTTAATCACAACCTTCAACTTCAGTTGCTTTCCTTTGTCCATGAATTCTTGTTTTATATTCCATTCATATTTGACAGGAGGATATCAAATATGACGGGACGAACCGAACTGAGCCACATCGATAAGTGCATCAACAGTATTTTATATACAAATAAGTATTAAAAAATACAGTGACACTTAAACAAAAATAATGATTACATATATGATATATTACGGCTGCTCATCGGCAGTTTTCCAGTGCCCTGTGACGGGTCTCATAACTTCAGTTGGATAGAAAGTTACAGCTGCAGTTTCATGATGTTCGAGTTTTTCTTTGGGTTTTATGCGGCTTAGAAAAAAGCGAGCTAACAATCTTCCAAAATGATCTAAGAACTGTCCATGCGGGTTTTTCGGGCCACAACTGACGTGAAAAACAAGTTTACATATAGAGCACTGGAAGATTAATAAGGATTGCCGCTCACCAACACAAACTTCGCATAGACCAATATCACTTTTAGTCCCCATAACTAATAACATAGGATGCGGGTGACTGTCGAAGGTAACTAAATGCCCAAACTTCATATTAATCAATTTATAAACACCTGTCCGGTCGTTGCGAGAATCATTAAAACCTTGTTCGGACTGGAGTATTAACGGAGCACAAGCTGAATGTATTGACTGGCTACACTCTTGACAGTGATAGAACCAGTTTTCAGGAATAAGCTCTTCTTCACAAACTTCACAAAAGTATTCACTCTTGTGGTTCTCAATTGGGGAGTAACTTAGCTTTAGGGGGTGCTTGTCATACCTGTTCTTAATTGTCTTGGGCAAATGCAAAGCGCACCTGTTATCCAGGTAGAAATCACAAAAACCGCATCTAAAACAAAACTCACCTCCATTGATGGTAATACCACAAGCATGACATGCCAGTGTACTGCTTGTGGATTGGATTGATGATGCTTTTACTCTTGAAAGTAAGTGATTCGGATGCGCTTCATGCATAATTCTTTCAGGTATAAATCCACAATGCACATCAACTCGATACATGCAATGCGGTCTGGAACAAAAGTATCCAAATCCATTGCAAAGTAAACCACAAATACTGCAGCTAAACCCTGTATAAGCCAACTCACTTGGAGAATTAAAGAGTGCAAGCGTATGGCCCGGATGGTTTTCTAGCTCACTTGGTAGTCTGGTGCACCACTCGTGGAGAGAAAAGTTGCATCCTTGATTGCACCCATAAAACGGCATTGTTGTAATCGGTCTCACACATCCGTCACATAGTAACTTAATCCTCCTCATTGGGTCGTGAAGAGTATCGGGCGCATTGATAAGGAGTAATGGGTGATCATGACTGGGATGCATGTTATCAGATTTGATTTGGTCAAAGTGTCGATAATCCCCACTACGAAGGTGGTACGGTAAGATGTTGTTGGATTCATCAGAGAGTGGGTAGTGAAGAAGGTTAGGATAATCAGCAGCTTTAGAACTTGTATCAGATTTGCCTGTTCCTAAAACAATACATGGTAAAGTATATAATAAGCTTTTGATCAACTATATTACTATTCATATTACAAAACGTTGGGTACTGTTGGAAGTTTAGTGTGAATAAAAGTCTCAAGTTGGTAATTCACTTTGTCCCACATCGGTGTGGGAGTGAAAAGATAGGCTATATATAAGGAGAAACCTTAATGAAGCCTTTGAAGTCTTATGACATGTTTTACCACAAGTCCTACCCGCGCGCACGCAGGGGGGGTGCAAAAAATGGAACCGGATTTAGTTGAACTCGTGTACGCCCGCACGTCCTGCGGACACGAATGCAGCTCCGAAAACCCGGGCTCGCGGGAGACAGTTTTTGCACTCGAGACTGACTAATTATTTTTTATTAATTAGTCTTTAAAACGGTTGGTCTTAATGGGTCTTTAACTGAAATGATTTTCAGTTTTAATGAGAGCCATTATACTATTCAGTTTCGAAACCGCTGAGCCATTATGTGAGTTAATTCTCTGCAATGATGAGGCATAAGTTTTGAAACCGACTAGCTTTAATTCTCTGCAATGATGAGGTCAGAATCAGTTATGATCTGTGCCTATAAAACCCAATGCAGACCAACACAGTGATACACACCGAAATACAATCTCTTCTCTCGATCTCTCTGCAGCATTCTCCGGTTTATTTTTCAGGCAAGTGTTCAAGTCCGGCAGCGCTCGGTGCTGTTTCGAACCGGCGTACCCTGGGAACAGACGGCGAATCTGTTTAAGGGAATTGTGTCAAACACAAGCCCGGTTAAATCGTTTACTGTTTCTTTTATACTTCTATTTGCAATCTTCTCTAACCGCTGTTCTCATCAGTGGTTCTGTTTCAACTTGCCACTGCTTCAAACAGACAGTGGTTGATCAGCGGTTAGGCTGATCAGTGCTTAAACTGATCAGTAGTTAAGTTCATCAGTGGTTAGTCAAACTGATCAGTAGTTTATCAAACTGATCAGTGGTTTCTAATCAGTGGTTTCTAATCAGTGGATACAAAGCAGTGGTTATTTTTCTAACAAACTTAAACAGATTTTATTTACTGATTACCAGTTTATTTTTCAGAATGGAATCTCAGCCGATGACTACTGCTGTTTCTGCTGTCATGACCAGTGCTGTTTCTGCGGTCATGACTTCCGCTGTTTCTGTCACTACCGGTCTGGTTGCACCACTGCCTAATGCAGTTTCGCATGCTGAAAAACCAGAGAAATTCAATGGTGTGAATTTCAAACAGTGGCAGCAAAAGATGTTCTTTTATCTGACCACGCTGAATCTGGCAAGGTTCTTGACTGAACCGAAACCCCATGTTGAGGAAGGGGAGATGGATGCTCAAACTGTGAGCGCGATGCATGCTTGGAATCATTCGGATTTCCTGTGCCGCAACTTTATCTTGAATGGTTTGGTGGACACATTGTATAATGTGTATTGCTAAGCCAAGACTGCCAAAGAATTGTGGGAGTCTTTGGATCGCAAATACAAAACAGAAGATGCGGGCACTAAGAAATTCGTGGTGTCAAAGTTCTTGGACTTTAAAATGATAGACTCAAAAACTGTCATGAGCCAAGTCCAAGAATTGCAGGTTATCCTTCATGATATTCATGCGGAAGGAATGATGCTCAGCGAGACATTCCAAGTTGCTGCAATGATCGAAAAACTGCCACCAAGTTGGGTTGATTTCAAGAACTATCTCAAGCATAAGCGAAAGGAGATGACCATTGAAGATCTTGTTGTTCGTCTTCGGATTGAAGAAGATAACAAAGTGGCCCTAAAAAAGGTTGATGGTCCTGAAACTGTGAAGGCCAATCTTGTTGAACATGGGCAATCTTCGAAGGGAAAAAACAGTGGAAAGGGCGGAAAGAAAGGTCATGGGAAACGCTCCAACCTTGGTCCTAAGGGGGGAGTTGGAAAAAAGAAGTTCCTTGGAACTTGTTACAATTGTCAAAAGCAAGGCCACAAGGCTAGCGAATGCAAGCTTCCCAAGAAAAAGGAAAATGCTCAACAAGTGAACATGGTAGATGAAGTCGAAAAGCTTGTTGCCATGGTCACGGACCTCTCGATCTTGGTCACGGAAGTGAACATAGTTGGGCAAAATAACAAGGATTGGTGGGTCGATACGGGGGCTACTCGACATGTGTGCTTTGACAAAAGCCTTTTCAACACCTTCAAGGAGGTGACTAATGGAGAAAAGGTTTTCATGGGAAATTCTGCCACGGCGGAAATAAAAGGCGAGGGTAACGTGGTTTTGAAGATGACTTCCGGAAAGGAACTCACTTTGTCCAATGTGTTGTATGTTCCCGAAATTCGTAAGAACCTTGTGTCGGGATGGCAGTTGAACAAGTTTGGGTTCAAAATGGTAATTGAGTCGGATAAGGTCGTGTTGACCAAAAATGGTGTTTATGTTGGTAAGGGCTATGCCCTCAATGGAATGTTTAAACTGAATGTAATTGTCGTGAATGCAATGAAAGAAAACGCTACTAGTTCTACTTATTTGATTGAGTCTTCTAATTTATGGCATGGTAGACTAGGTCACGTAAATTATAATTCCATTCGTCGTTTAATCAAACTTGATTGCATACCAACATTCGATATCGACTCAATTAATAAATGTGAAACTTGCGTAGAAGCAAAACAAACGAAATCGTCATTCAAAAAGGTGGAACGATTCACCGAACCCCTCGAGATGATCCACACTGATGTGTGTGATCTAAAAGCAATTCCTACTCGTGGTGGGAACAAGTACTTCATCACGTTCATTGATGATAGTACAAGGTATTGCTATGTGTACTTACTTAAGAGTAAGGACGAGGCTATTGACAAGTTTATCTTGTTTAAAGCCGAAGTTGAGAATCAACTAAATCGGAAAATCAAAATTGTAAGGAGCGACCGAGGAGGTGAATATGTTTCGCCTTTTATTGAAGTATGTGCAAAAAGTGGAATCATCCACGAACTCACAGCTCCTTACTCCCCTCAATCAAATGGCATAGCGGAACGGAAAAATCGTACCTTGAAAGAAATGATGAATGCCATGATGATAAGCTCCGGTGTAAACCAAAACATGTGGGGGGAAGCAATCTTATCGGCAAATTATGTGTTGAACATGATACCCAATAAGAAAAAGGATGTAACGCCTTACGAACTATGGACGGGAAAGAAAGCACCATATAAATCTTTGAAAGTGTGGGGGTGTCTAGCTAAGGTGGTGGTCACACCACCCAAGCGGCTACTAATAGGTCCCAAAACGGTGGATTGTGTATTTATAGGATACACCCGTCCTTATGGTCCTTATCGTTTTATTGTGCATGATTCCAAGAACCCTGGAATATGCAAAGGCACCATAATTGAATCTAAGGATGCATCATGGTTTGAACATGTGTTCCCATGCTTAGATAAAAGTGAACCGAGTTCTTCTAGACCGGTCGAGGAAATTGTTCCCGAGGGTGAAGTTGAAAACGATGAACCTCGAGAACAATCTAAGACCGAGGAAGTTGAAATCAGGAAAAGTAAACGACAAAGGACTGAAAAATCCTTGGGACCTGAGTTTCTTACCTATATGGTAGAAGATGAACCTCAAACGTACCAACAAGCGGTACATTCCTCAGAAGGACCTCAGTGGAGGGAGGCAATCAAAAGTGAGATAGACTCTATCTTACAGAACCATACCTGGGAACTAGTGGATCTTCCTCAAGGATGTAAACCACTAGGATATCGATGGATCTTCAAGAAGAAGATGAAACCAGATGGAACCATCGATAAGTACAAAGCAAGGTTGGTGATCAAAGGATATAAACAACGAGAAGGTTTAGATTACTTTGACACATATTCGCCAGTTACACGAATAACATCCATCAGGTTGGTGCTTGCCATTGCCGCCATTAGAAATTTGGAAGTACACCAAATGGATGTGAAAACAGCTTTCTTGAATGGAATTCTAGAGGAAGAAATCTACATGGAGCAACCCGAAGGCTTCACAGCTATTGGGCAAGAAAAGAAAGTGTGTAAACTTGTGAAATCCTTGTATGGATTGAAACAAGCTCCAAAACAATGGCATCAAAAGTTTGATCATGTCATGCTTGATGCTGGGTTCAAAATCAATGAATGTGACAAGTGTGTGTATGTGAAGGACACATCTGATGGATATGTCATTTTGTGTCTATATGTAGATGATATGCTCATTGCTGGAAGCGATGACAAAATCATAAAATCTACAAAGAACATGCTAAAAGCAAGATTTGACATGAAAGACATGGGTCTGGCGGATGTGATTTTGGGGGTCAAAATCACGCGAACCCAAAATGGACTTGTTTTAAGTCAATCCCACTATGTGGACAAACTTCTTGAGAAGTTCAATGCTAATGACTCTAATGAAGCTAGAACTCCACTTGACACAAGTCAACATCTAGCCAAGAATAGAGGTGAACCCGTAAACCAGTTGGAATACTCAAGAATTATTGGTAGCTTGATGTATCTTATGAGTTGTACTCGACCAGACATAGCATTTGCTGTGAGCAAGCTAAGTAGATACACAAGCAACCCGAGTTCAATGCATTGGAACTGTATCACTCGGTTGCTTCGTTACTTAAGATACACTCGAGAATACGGGTTGCATTATAACAGATATCCAGCAGTTATAGAAGGACACTGTGATGCAAATTGGATATCTGACACGAATGATTCCAGAGCAACAAGTGGGTATGTATTCACACTTGGAGGTGCAGCGATATCGTGGAAATCATCAAAACAAACGGTTATTGCTAGATCCACGATGGAATCTGAGTTCATCGCTTTAGATAAAGCAGGTGAAGAGGCAGAATGGCTACGTCAATTTGTTGAGGATATACCAAGATGGCCTAAGCCGGCAACGGCCATTTGTATACATTGTGATAGCCAATCGGCACTTGGCAGAGCTCGTAGCACAATGTATAATGGTAGGAACAGACATATCAGACGTAGACATAATACGATACGACAACTAATCTCTACAGGAATTATCACTGTTGACTACGTGAGGTCAAAGGATAATATTGCGGATCCGCTGACAAAAGGCCTAAGTAGAGAGTTAGTACAGAAGTCGTCCATGGGAATGGGACTGAAGCCCTTGGAAAATGAAGTTCATATGATGGAAACCTAACTTAATAGACTGGAGATCCCAAGAATTGAGTTCAATAGGAAAACCTAATTGTATGAATAAGTAAGGTCACTGTGGGGGGATAACCCTACGTTTTAATAAGGTAGTTTATTATAAAGATTTATAAACTTCCTAGTCCATTCCTAAAAGTGACAAGTGTGAGGCTAAGCCTATGGCTTTTAATGATTCGACTAAAGTAAACATACATAGTGAATCACCTATGTGAGAGAGAAGTGGGGTCGCTTCGAAGGGTATTGTTGGGGCACAATACCTAATGGCTCTCGCAGAACCAGGCATCATGTTCATGACCATAACGAACATAACTATGAGGACTTGACTTTGTCAGGGAGAGTCTTGTGTGAAGTGCATTGTCGTCTACACAAACGGCAGACGAGTTCAAAGACATCGAGTTCTACTCAGAGCTAGTGGGCTAAGTGCATTTCATGAGCGAAGGTTCAAAGGGTAACACCTACCTATCGTATGCAAAACTCAACTGCTGAAATGTAACAAGGAATTATGTTGTTTCTGAGATCGACCTCCATTCATGTGGGGGATTGTTGGAAGTTTAGTGTGAATGAAAGTCTCAAGTTGGTAATTCACTTTGTCCCACATCGGTGTGGGAGTGAAAAGATAGGCTATATATAAGGAGAAACCTTAATGAAGCCTTTGAAGTCTTATGACATGTTTTACCACAAGTCCTACCCGCGCGCACGCAGGGGGGGGGTGCAAAAAATGGAACCGGATTTAGTTGAACTCGTGTACGCCCGCACGTCCTGCGGACACGAATGCAGCTCCGAAAACCCGGGCTCGCGGGAGACAGTTTTTGCACTCGAGACTGACTAATTATTTTTTATTAATTAGTCTTTAAAACGGTTGGTCTTAATGGGTCTTTAACTGAAATGATTTTCAGTTTTAATGAGAACCATTATACTATTCAGTTTCGAAACCGCTGAGCCATTATGTGAGTTAATTCTCTGCAATGATGAGGCATAAGTTTTGAAACCGACTAGCTTTAATTCTCTGCAATGATGAGGTCAGAATCAGTTATGATCTGTGCCTATAAAACCCAATGCAGACCAACACAGTGATACACACCGAAATACAATCTCTTCTCTCGATCTCTCTGCAGCATTCTCCGGTTTATTTTTCAGGCAAGTGTTCAAGTCCGGCAGCGCTCGGTGCTGTTTCGAACCGGCGTACCCTGGGAACAGACGGCGAATCTGTTTAAGGGAATTGTGTCAAACACAAGCCCGGTTAAATCGTTTACTGTTTCTTTTATACTTCTATTTGCAATCTTCTCTAACCGCTGTTCTCATCAGTGGTTCTGTTTCAACTTGCCACTGCTTCAAACAGACAGTGGTTGATCAGCGGTTAGGCTGATCAGTGCTTAAACTGATCAGTAGTTAAGTTCATCAGTGGTTAGTCAAACTGATCAGTAGTTTATCAAACTGATCAGTGGTTTCTAATCAGTGGTTTCTAATCAGTGGATACAAAGCAGTGGTTATTTTTCTAACAGGTACCTCATATAGAATCAGTTGCTAAAAACATGAAAATTGTATATAAAGAAGATGTAGAGTAAGAATCTAATAACCTTATCATATATATATGTTGGAAGAAGTTGAATATATGATTGAAAGACATGTGGAGAAGGTTAGGATGATCAGCATCTTTAAATTATATAAAAAGTTAATTACATACTTTGTGCAAACCACAGGGACTAACTATGTAATTAACTCTTATATAAATAAAATATTAATACATGTGATTTTCAGTATTCTCCATCGACTTTTTTTAACGAGTTAATTATATAGTTAGTCCCTGTGGTTTGCACAAAATAACAGACTTAGGTACTAATAGTTTAAAATCACCTTCTAGGGTATTAACTTTTCATTTTGTAACATTTGGACTAACTATGTAATTTTTTTTAACGCTCTCAACCTCACTTATTTACATGACATATATTATTCCTACATACTTTTGTATGTTCTTTTAGCTAAGAAACATCTGAATAATCTATCTATATAATTAATACAAATGGATCGTTTTGTCAATCAATATATTGATTAATATAACGGGTTATTTATTAATAATAATTTCAATGATTATGCTCTATAATTATTTTATTTCTTTTTTTTTGCTTGTCTCTTATATATTTAATATTTTTTTTCTTAAATCTGTCTTTTATTTTTTTGCTTATTAATAACTATTTAATATTACATTGATTCAACCACGTATAACACACAAGTTTCTAACCTATTAATAAAAAAATAAATAAAGTAAAATGTTATAACTTATGTAATACACAAGCATCTAATTTTTTGTTTTCCCGCCTCTTTTCCCTCCTTAATTATCTCCTACTTAATTATAAATATATATTTTTATATAATTAAATATATGCATTATCTCCTCCTTAATTATCTCCTACTTAATTATAAATACTTATTTTTATAATTAAAAATATTCATTATATAGATATTAATAAATGATAAGACTAAAATTCAAAGATATATAAAAATAATCTATTCACTTCACATAAAATTATCTTTAAATTATATAAAAAGTTAATTACATACTTTGTGCAAACCACAGGGACTAACTATGTAATTAACTCTTATATAAATAAAATATTAATACATGTGATTTTCAGTATTCTCCATCGACTTTTTTTAACGAGTTAATTATATAGTTAGTCCCTGTGGTTTGCACAAAATAACAGACTTAGGTACTAATAGTTTAAAATCACCTTCTAGGGTATTAACTTTTCATTTTGTAACATTTGGACTAACTATGTAATTTTTTTTAACGCTCTCAACCTCACTTATTTACATGACATATATTATTCCTACATACTTTTGTATGTTCTTTTAGCTAAGAAACATCTGAATAATCTATCTATATAATTAATACAAATGGATCGTTTTGTCAATCAATATATTGATTAATATAACGGGTTATTTATTAATAATAATTTCAATGATTATGCTCTATAATTATTTTATTTCTTTTTTTTTTGCTTGTCTCTTATATATTTAATATTTTTTTTCTTAAATCTGTCTTTTATTTTTTTGCTTATTAATAACTATTTAATATTACATTGATTCAACCACGTATAACACACAAGTTTCTAACCTATTAATAAAAAAATAAATAAAGTAAAATGTTATAACTTATGTAATACACAAGCATCTAATTTAACTTAATAATAAATAAAAAACAAAGTAAAATGTTACATCAAAGTTCATTTTTTTTTCTAAAAACATATATTGATAATTGTGTGTGTTAGTTGATTACATTATTCGTATTTAAGTCATGTAATACACGTGGTTATTCAATATTGCAATGTACGGGTTTTTAAAGATGTAACTTTTTTATTACTTAGTATATAAAATTATATTTATTCAGCCCGTGTAATACACGGGGTTCTAACCTAATATTATTAATAATAAGAATTTGTATTAATTTAGATTAAATATTATTATTATTAGTATTATTAATAATTTTAATCAATTAAATGAGAGAATGACAAGTGTCCCAAAACAGGTTTCTTTTATTATATAGTATAGATATAGATATAGATTATTATTATTATTATTTTAAATCTCACTTCTCATACTATATATAAAATACAAATTTAACTTTTAGTAAATAGTTTTTTCTTTAATAATTATCATTCGTTAAATTTATGAAAAAAAGATTAACTGAAATAGTCGATTAGGTTTAATTAATTTTTTGTGAAATTCCGATATAAATAATGTTGCTACCATAAAGTACCCAACGAACCGATACCGACCAAATATCATAGGTACCAATGTCAGTATCATCAGTTGCAGTATCGGTATCATAGTATCGGTATTCATTTTCATGGTTTTCGTTATCATAAGCTATATCAAGTTCCGGTAATGTAATTAAGCGGAACGACAGCACAATATCAGTACTGTTATCGGTGTTATTGGAGTCGATAACTGTATTTGTTTTTATTGTTTTCTAATCGATGTGAATTGGTTTCTATATTTTTCGATATCTTTTTGTTACCTGTACCGAAACCACAATGTAACTTTGTAAGTCATAACCTTATATTTGTGACTTTTATTTATGTTATTGTAACAATTATTTTATATTTCTGTATATATCAATTTCCCATGGTATCACGCAGGGGAATCTCACTAGTTTTTAATAAAATGAAGGGATAACAACCAAAAAAGAAAGTCATATTTACCATGTGAGAAGATGGACATGAAGGGCTCTCCCCTCGATAGCGCGCAATCTAGGTGGACGTAGTAGCGACATTTACCACATTTGTATAGCCAATCTCTTTCACTAATGCTCGTTACACAAATCCTACACTTGCTATGATATGGTATAACTGTGAAAGAATATGAAAGAGTGAGCTTGTGAACATGATGCTTTGAACTTAACTTGAATGGAAGGGCAACACAATCAACGTGGATTGAGAAGTAAAAACAAGTGTTACAATGATAAAAGACCCCTTTATGTTCTTTACCACAAGCATAACACTTGCTCAAACTGGGGTCAAGGGTAATAGAGGTCAGTGGGTGTGAGTGGCCAGGATGATGAATCATAGTTTGCTTCGCAAATGTTGCACAACGTAGATCGATTTCATAATCACATGTAGAACAATGATAACAGATACCATCTACATGTTTTGTAAGACAACTATGACAACTCCAAGAATTTGAACTTTTTTTAAGGCGAAGAGTATGGATAGGGTGTGCTGGAAATCGAAGGGTTGTGGACAATTCTCGGCAGGATTTGTGGAGCGAGTAGGAACATGATGATGATTGGCTACACTTGTAGTAATATCGATGGTACCAATCGATTCGATATCCACAAACGTCACATTTGCACTCAAACTTTTGCATGTTGATCAAATCTTGGTCATCAATATCGTCATCATCTTCTAGATAGTTTTGAAACATTAATTGCAAATCTTCAAGAATGAGTGGATGTTCATGTTGGATGATCTCTTCTGGTTGTACCTCTTTGAACTCCATTATAATTCTTTTTATATCTCACACTTTCAATATGATGTTGTTAATTAACTGCAACATACCAAGATACGATGTTAACTAATTGCAAGATACCTCAGGGCCGTCTTCAAAAATCACAAAAAGATTTTTGGCCCTGTGCGAAATAAAAATTTTGGGCCATATTCGCATATCTCCATATAATATAAACTTATCAGTCATTCAATTAGATATATAAAAATTAAAAACCCATAATACAACGATAATTGTTATAAAAATAGATAAAACAAATTAACAAAAATAGTGTAGCAAAAATGATCGAGCCAACTTACTAAGCGTACAATATGGTTCTCCTAGCGTTTTTTGAAGCAAAATGCTCGATCATTAAACAAAATCTTTTCATATAATCAAAGTCTAAACATACAATTAACACTAAACAAAGTCTGAACATACATTTAAAGTAGAGTTAAATGCTATTTTAGTCCTTGTGGTTTTGGCCATTTTGCCAATTTAGTCCAAAGGTTTCATTTTTCGCATGTGTGTCCAAAAAGGTTTCACCGTTGCCATTTTAGTCCACTGGTTAACTTCATCCATTTTTTCTGTTAATGAGAAGGGCAATTTGGTTATTTTATATGTAATTCTGTTAACTAGAAGGGCAATTCGGCCATATAATATGACTGAATTGCCCCTCTCGTTAACAGATTAATGGATGAAGTTAACCCAGTGGACTAAAATGACAACGGTGAAACCTTTTTGGACCTACATACGAAAAATGAAATCTTTGGACTAAACCGACAAAATGGCCGAAACCACAGGGACTGTTATTGGCATTTAACTCTTTAAAGTATTAAACATCAAAGTTTCAACAAGATTTTTTGAATAAACATTCAAATTTCAAACTCTAAATTTGAAAAAAAAAAAGATAAATACATTTGAATTAATACATTATATAGTAGAAAACATTAGAATAAATGAAAAATGGGCCGCTAAAAATATACATATCTTTTATATAAAAAAGTTAAATACATATATCAACTAGTGAAATCAAACCTGTGGGTTGTGCCGGGTGAAAATGCACTCGCTATAAACGATGAAAGAAAAATCCAAAAAAATTAGTCGTATTACGCCCAAATTAAATTCTCTTCCTTAGTTTTTTATATAATAAAAGGGAAAACCATTTCAAGATTTATTAATAGCTATTTAGTTAAATTGAATTTAAATAATAAACAAAAAAAATTAATAATAGATAACACTTTTAAACTAAATAAAGAACTTAAACTAAACTAGGAAAAAATAGAAAAACAATAATATAAAAAGAAATATAATGTGGAGAAAAATAAAAGGGACAATAAGAAAAAAGAAAATATGATGTGGAGAAAAATGAAAAGGATGAAATGCTTTGAAAAACATATCAGTCTAAAAGGACTTTTGAAAGAATCGAACTCGGTACCTGAATATACTTTCTACGTCTTTAAATGTGGAACGTAGACTAGATGCCAAACTTCAATTTGATTAAAAGTTTCCAAACAAAACATATATACACACAATCAACATATAATATATATATATATATATATATATATATATATATATATATATATATATATATATATATATATATATATATATATTTTAAAAGTTCTGGCCCTCGAGGAGTTTGGGTCTTGGGCCGTCGTCCACCCCGTACCCCCTCTGAGCCGGCCCTGAATACCATACACCTTAACAAGAAATGAGATAGATCTAGAAGGTTTTAAAAGATAAAGACACTTCAAAGTAAAGAAGAATTAAATGCGTACCTCGTGATTGATGGAGATTATACTAACACATACGATTTTGAATGTGGTTATTACCTCCTTTATATAGTGTGCCAGGACAACTTCATTTGGTAGGTCTCCAATAAGCAAAGCAAAGAATAATAAAATATTATACTTTTATTTTGTAGTTAAGTAAGGAACAATTCTTTTCTTTGGCATCTTATATTAGTTTGAATATTTGAAATATCTCTCTATACATGGGGGAGTGATAGAAAGAATAGGGGAGTGATAGAAAGAGTCCCACTTAAGTTAAGAAAACTAAAGAGAAGCGTCGATTGGGTTTTTTTTATAAAAAAGTTTTGAAAATTCTGTTTTTAACATATATATATATATATATATAATCACTAAAATTTATAAAAAAATATAAAAAATCACTCGGCGCCTTTTTGGTTTTTGTTGACTCAAAATGTTCGATAACATGTAACTTACATTCCCTAATTTTTTTTAGAAAAAAGAATTGTTACATACGGTTTTCTTGAGTTTTCATAACTCAAGTGGGTTTTCTCTCTCTCTCTCTCTCTCTCTCTCTATATATATATATATATATATATATATATATATATATATATATATATATAGGGGAAAGATAAATCGAAAACCCATGTGAGTTGAGAAAACCCAAATAAACCCTATGTAACATTTTTATTTTTTTCTAAAAAAAATAGGGAATGTAATATAAAGAGTGAATTTCAAGGATTGTCCTTTACCTTTATACCCATTTTCAGGCGTTGTCCTTTATGTTCAAAATTGACGATTTTTGTCCTTTATGTTTTCATATCATACACGTTTTGTTCTTTAGGCCTAACCCAGTTAGTTTTTTCAGTTAAATTTATTCATAGTTAAATTTATTCATATGCTTTGCACATGAGGGCATTTTTGTCAATTCATCTGCAACCTTTGAATTGACAAAGGTTTTCTAGCTCACTTGGTAGTCTGGTGCACCACTCGTGGAGATTAAAGTTGCAGCCTTCATTGCACCCATAAAACGGCGTTGTTGTAATCGGTCTCACACATCCGTCACATAGTAACTTAAACCTCTCCATTGGGTTGTGAAGAGTACCGGGTGCGTTGATAAGGAGTAATGGGTGAGGATGACTGGGATGCATGTTATCAGATTTAATTTGGTCAAAGCGTCGATAATCCCCTCTAAGAAGGTGTGCTGTGGTATGATGTTGTAGGATTCATCAGGGAGAGTGGGTAGTGGAGAAGGTTAGGATGATCAGCATCTTTAAAATATGTGTCAGATTTACCTGTTCCTAAGACAATACATGGTAAAGTATATAATAATTAGCATTTAACCTATATTACTATTACCATTTAGATTACAAACCTGTTGCTAAGACAATACATGGTAAAGTATATAATAAGCATTTAACGGGTACGACCGAACAACATTGCTACCAACATCGGGGTTATCGGAACCGATAACGGTATTTGTTTTTGTTGTTTTCTAATTGATGTGAATTGGTTGCAAAATTTTTAGATATCTTTTTCTACCCGTATCAAAACCGCAACGTAACTTAGTAAGTCATAACAATATGTTTGTGACTTTATTTATATTATTGTGAAAATTATTACATATATTGTGTATATATCGAGTTCCCATAGTATCGCGCGGGAGAATCTCCCAAATTTTCAATAAAATGAAAAGTGACCAAGAAAAAAAGAAAGTCAGATTTACCATGTGAGAAGATGGACATGAAGGGCTCTCCCCTCGATACCGCGCAATCGAGGTGGAGATAGTACCGATATTTACTACATTTGTATAGCCATTCTCTTTCACTAATGCTTGTTACACAAATCCTGCACTTGCTTAGATATGGTATAACCGTAAAATAATATGAAAGAGTGAGCATGTGAACATGATGCTTAAAACTTAACTTGAATGGAAGAGTAGCACAATCAATGTGGATTGAGAAGTAAAAACAAGTACTACAACGATAAAAGACCCCTTTATGTTCTTTACCACAAGCATAACACTTGCTCAAAGTGGGGTCAAGGGTAACAGAGGTCAGTGGGTGAGGGTGGCCAGGATGATGAATCATAGTTTGCTCCGCAAATGTTGCACAACGTAGATTGATTTCATAATCACAGATAGAACAATGATAACAAATACCATCTAGATGTTCTGTAAGACAATTATGTCAACTCCAAGAATTTGATTTTTTTTAAGGCGAAGAGTATGGATAGGGTGTGCTGGAAATCGAAGGGTTGTGGACAATTCTTTGCAGGTTTTGTGGAGCGAGTAGGAACATGATGATGACTGGCTACATTTGTAGTAATATCAATGGTACCAATCAATTCGATATCCACAAACATCACATTTGCACTCAAAGTTTTGCATTGTGATCAAATCATGGTCGTCAACATCGTCATCATCTTCTTCTTCTTGATAGTTTTGATACATTGATTGCAAATCTTCGAGAATGAGTGGATGTTCGTGTTGGATGATGTAACATCCCGAAAATATAAAACTTTATAATAATACATATAGTTTAAATAAATGAGGAATTACCCATCTAGAAGTGTAGTAACTTGGTTAGCTAACATGTCTAGCATTAGCCTACAATGAGGTTAAAACAACACAATTTGTTATGTTAAATAAATGGAGGGACCAATCTTGTAAAAATCAGAACTTGAATTACTAAAGTAGTAAAAACCAACCAAACACCCCATTCAAGAGGTGTCTGGTCGATCAACAAGCAGGGGCGACAAGGGGTTTCTTCACCCAAACCCTAACTTGCAAGAAAATCACAAATTGAAGCCTCAAATCAGTTAGAAATCGAAATTCAAGCACAGAATCGTGATCACCTTGTCAAAGGGATCCTAAGGTATGTTGAATTAGGTCATTCTCATTCGATTCAAAGTTCATGTATGTGATCAAAAATCGAATGTAGAGCTTGATTATGTGTAGTAAACATGAAATTGGAAGTAATGTAAGGTTTAGGGACAAACCCTAGATAATTTCTTGTCAAATTCTTGCATGATAATTGTATAGATCAAAATCACCATAGTGGGTGATTAGCATGTTAGTAAAACTTGATGAACACTAGGATTAAAACTCTTGTTCTAGTGTAAACTGAAATTATGAGGAAAACTCTAAGTCGTTAATGTTAACATATAGACATGTAGTCAAATTGAAGTTAATTTTGGTGATAAACTCGAGTCATGAACTTGGTTTAGATCATATAAAAATCTGACCCGTTAGGTGTTCGATAAAATGCCTAAAAGAGGGTAAAATGTTAAAAGTTGGGCAAAACGCAGATTTGAATATGTTCAGAAATAATGCGTTAAAGCTTATGAAAGGGTTCTAATTTTTGTTATAAATTGAACAATTTAGGCAAAGAATCCGGAACGTCAAGTGGACACGCCGGAAGTGATACCCGCGGAAAAGGTGCGCTTTAAAGGTACGTGACTTTAGTCTCGTCAAATTATGCTTAAATGCTTTAGTTTGATATGTAATTGATGTTGTAGTGTAAAGGATGCGTTTGATGTGTCGTTTAAGTGACAAAGTACACTCGGCTATCAAACGGGTCAAAATAAGGACTTGGTATTTAGTTTGGTCAGTCAATGAAGTGATGGTTTTCACTAATTAGCAAAACGGGTCAAAATGATGTTTTCAAAAGAATCACGAGAGCAGAGACTTGAAGGTCTTATACCTTGTTAAATGATAAATTGTACCATACTAATGATTTGGTGATATTAATCTAAGTATAAGAACCCGGGATATGGGTCAAACAATAATGTTAAAGGAAAAAGGGTTGTTTGAAACGGAATGCTTGAATTCCGAATAATCAAGTATTAGCCCTAGAGGAATTGCAAAGCCATGGAATTGGCGTGAAAACACCAAGTATGTGAGCCCGGGTAATTGGGTAAATATGTTTAAAAGGGTTTTAAGAATGAAAAGAGGTGCTATGCACTCACACTAATGGGTTGAATAATGGAAATAAGGAAATTGTAAACCAATTGTGGGTATCTCGGTTTCCGCAATGTAAAATTTACATGGTTAAATCCAAAGTCTTATTACGGACTCATAGGAAGAAGAATCGGTTAAATCGGATCAATGGGTAAAAAGTTATGATCTTCTAAAGTTGAAAAATAGTCAAAGGGCAGATGTGCAGGACCCACCGTAAATTACGGTCCCACCGTAATTTACGGTGGACATCAAAGGTTTTACGGTATGTCGCTCCTGTTTTACGGCAGAACCATAAACATTCCAGGTCCACCGTAACTTACGGTGATACCGTAATTTACGGTGGAACCCAAAACAAAAATTATATTTTGTTGTTACCTAGTGTTGCTAGAACCTGTTTATACATAATGTATTAGTGTCAAAACTAATGGTTTTAGTGTTTGACTCTAGGTATGGATAAATTTCTCCTGGATGGTGATCAAGCACTTTGTCAAGAACCGAACACGCATTTTGGAGCTTCCGCACTGAATATAATCTTGTCTAAACTTTAAACATGTCGTAAATACTTTGTTAATAGTGTTTTGAATCCTTTAAACTAGTTGTTAGTTGACTAGTAGGGGTTGACTTTAAATGAATTATGCACTATCTTGGATATGCTTGAAATTTTCACTAGTGTGTATGGTTTAAAACACGAAATGCTTTTGAAATGCTGATTTTTGTAAAGTTTTATGAAATATTTAGTTAAATTCTGTCAAGATATTTAGGGTGTTACAGATGATCTCTTCTGCTTTTGATATGCTTGTACATTTGTTTTATCAAATCAAATTGTAAAACATCTCGTAAAAACTCGTTAATAAAACTCGTATGGTTTATATCATTTCAAAAACCTCGTTGTATGACATCATTTTAAAATCGTTTCTCCAGTGAACTAAATAATGACACAAAATGTAATATGATAAGAGCATTTATATATAAGATGTACCAGCGGCGTATCTACCATGCTTTTATCATGCTACACCTGTCCCATGATTTAATCACATCCCAAAACCAATCGTTTATCTCGTTTAATTCGTTTCAAATCGTGTAACTCATCCCAAAATCGTTTAACTCGTTTTAATAGTGAAACTACTTTTGGTCGTCTCGTTAACAACATTCAAACCTTCGTGACTCGTCAAACTCGTTTCTCGCATTAACAAACCACCAAAGGGTAAGTTAACAATCATCAGGTTCGGTCGTTACCTACATAACCCCCACACATAACAATGGGTGTAGTCTGATAAGGGATTTGTCAGATCCCATGGTACCATAACCTAATACTGGTCGGCTCGGCCAAAGCTAATGAATGTCATTCGTTATGTAATTACAACCAACAAGTCTTGTTCACCTTATTGAAATCGTTATTAGTTTAGTATAAACCATCGTTTTTGAAATTATCGTTTAAACCTTGAAATTCGTTTTGTACATATGAATCACCCCAAAATAATTGAAAACAGTAAATTAGGGGAACTATGTACTCACCTGAGGATGCTTAGCGGTCTTTGAACAACAACCAAGCAAGCTAGAGGGAGCACGGAATCAATCGGCAACCTAATAACTATATAAATAAACCGGACCTAAGTCGGAGGATCGGATAGGATGAGGTCTTGTAAACCAAAATGAGTTATAGGAACTCACATGACATGGTTTAACAATGCCTACATACTAGATTGAAACCTACCTAAGTGCTTTCGACCCGTTACGACCCATTAAGGTAGCTTACGCTACTTTAACGCGTCGTTCGAAACGAGCGTTCGAGACGTCTAACTAGTCCTATGACAAGTATTATATGCCTAACCATGTTTAAATATGTTGTAAAATCAGTTAAGTGACAAAAGTTTAGGTTACATATGCTTAAAGTCCAATTATGCATGAAAGGGGCATTTTGGTAATTTACCTAAGGCATATAATCTACCTATCATACAACTACTTAAACTCGGTGACCATAAGGTATAACCTCGGAAGGTTATTCCCTATACAACTATGGTCACTAAACATGCTTGGTCGGATCCTAAAGATCGACCAAATGGGTCGAGTTTGAAAGTCTAAGCGGTGGTTTAGACCGCTTGACTTACGACTCTAAACAAGCACTAAACTAAAAGTGACGAGCTAAGCATGTTAAAACATGCTTAACTAAGTTAGAAAACAGGTTTTGATATCAAAACAAAGTGTTTTGATACCTAAAGTAGTTTGGTTACAAAATACGCTTAAATGCGCATTTTGACCGAAACTACGACTCGTCACTACGCCTAGTCAACGTGGTAATCAGTGGGTATAGTCACTAAGGACTATAACCAACGTGATTACGCTCACGTTGCGAAGTTCAAACGAACTTCTCGTTGACCAACTCGTGGTCAAAGCTGAAAGTCAAACTATATTTGACTTCCAAACTAGGAAAACAATAAAAAGAATGAAAGAATGCTCACAATGGGTCCTTGCTATATTTTCTACAAGAAAACTAAGTTCCCAATGAGATTAGAAAGCTCCAAACACTTGAGGGAGCCTTCCAAATCAGATGGTAGAGAGGAGAAGAATGAATGAGCAAAGAATGAGGAGGTGAGCATGGCTATATATAGTTTTTCGCAAACCGTTAGGATCATTTCTTGGAGAGGAGGGCATGATCCAAGCCATACAAGTGTCAAGGACTGATTGGGGGACTTGGAGAACACACAAACCAGCCCATAGCATGAAAAACCACTGATCAAAACCGTCAAAAACGAGCTAAATGACCAAATTCAATGTTTCTGTCTGATAGGCTCACGCGCCCCACGTAAGAATAAGGCTTGGGTTTACGCGGGCCGCCTGGCCAACTTTGGCAGATTGACAATTTCAGTCCCTGCAGCTTAGAAACTTGCATTTTGGCCCATTTTTGACACGTTTAAGCCCCGTTAACCTCATTTCAAGGCTCTAAAATGAAGTTAAAGTATTGGGAACTCAAAGCATGCTCAAAAATATCTCGGATGTCAGTTCGTTTGGTCGTATGGTTGCGTTGTTCGGTTAATTACGACGGAAGTCGTAACGAACGCAAAAACGATCCAAATTGAGCGAAGGATGGAATTTTATCATGCCAATCACTAAAATATAATATTTTAATGATTACATAAATTTTTGGATGTCCGGATATATTCAGAACGTAAGATATGCGCGAAAATGCAAACTTGTGCACTTTTTGACGCTTTTAGTCCCTGAATGACCAATAAGTTTATTTTTGCACACCAAACACCTCAAAGCCTATTTCTAAGCTATGTAAAGGATATTTAGGGCATGTTTAACTTATGATAAAGTTCCGGAATGTTCGTTACAGTACGAATCGGCATACTTTCGCAGTTTGTCGAAATTAGTTCCTGTAAGCGAATAAACTTGATTTCGACACACCAAACCTTCCAAAACTTATTTCTAAGTCATGTAAAGGTTATTTAAGGTATGTTAAGCCTATGTCACTATTCCGGAGTGTTTGTCATGTTAAACTGATTACGTTTACGCATCAGTTTGCGTATGACATTTCCAGAAAGCGATTTAAAGCTCGAAATCAAACGAGAATTGATATGTGCAAATGATACACATATTTATACAAATCCCAAGTATGAAATACAATATTTCATTGATTGCGTATTTGTTCGATGGCTGTGGAGGCACAGATGTTACAATACGCACTTCTGTGAGTTCATGTTCCCCCTTTTCTCTTAACTGTTTTCAGTTTTATACTTCGGGGGTGAAATACATGTCATAATTATTAAAGACTTTTATTTACATGGTATGGTTAGCTTAGGGAGGGTTTTTACTACGCGATCATATGAGTGGTGGGCATGACACTCAAGGCCATTAATCCTCATCGTAGGACCAAGGGACATGAGTGATAGATCTATTTGGGTGTAGCGAGCCCACACTCGTGAGGCCGGGGCGGCCCATGGTGGTGACTATGTCTTCATACCGGAGACAAATTTGCTAGGTTTGAGTCTTCCTGCACCATTTTTAACATACCATTGGCTTTGCAACCCATTGGTGATCAGTTTTTCCTTAAATGCTACATACCAGGGATTTTCATACTTACAGACATATTTTTAAAGGTTTTATACACTCACACACACATGAACTTGTAACAACTCTCACTAAAATCCATAATTAGGATAATAATTATCTATTAAGGAAACCCTAATTGAGACACCCAAGTAATTCTGCATTAACCCTAAAATTTTTAGAACAATCAGAATCAGGATCCAGGCCCCTAAAACTCAAGGGGGGCAAACCCTAGTTGGACGTTTATCTAAATAAAACGTTGGTACAATCTGATTTGTTAAATTAGTTGATTCAGCAAGCCTAGTCAGCATGCCACATCAGCTTTTCACTTATTCTTTCCACAAACACTTTTTACCCACAACAATAACATATATATCCTTCCCACAAACAACCTTATTATAATTATTTTATTAAATTTAAACTAAATAAAAAAAAGAAAGGACCCACCATTCCCTCATTCTTCCCCAAGAATCCTTAAGAATGAACACTCTCCATGTCATCCTCTACAACACCCACTAATCCATCCTTCTCACAAATGCCCTCCACATAGGCCAAGAATCACCTACAAACATCCTTGATGTGGATAGTCCTATACTTTCTCTTTCATTATAGATTATTCTAATTCCCCAATCACCCAAAAAATAAGGATGAACCCTAGTTTCAATCACTCAAATTCAACATTGTTCATTACGTTTATGATAAATCAACATGGGGCTTTTGCTCTAAGGTAAATTCTGACCAGAAAGCATACAAGAATACCCGGAAAAGACATAGAAACGAAGAAGAAGGAAGATGGCAAGAGCTCTAAGGTAACACCGACGAGGATTCCAGCGTGTGCTCGGCCGAAATCTGGTGAAGAAATTTATGTTTGGGTTAAAAAAATGGAGACATTTATGGCATTGTTATGATATCTTCTTCGAATCGTGCATCATCCTCTTCTTTGAATGCAAAAGGTGAAGATCGAAACGGATTTTGGGTTTTTTTCATAGAAACGGATTTAAGAGAAATAGTGGAAGAGAGAGTTTTGGGTTTTTTTCATAGAAACGGATTTTGAAACCCTTTGTCTTTTCGATTCTCACTTTGAATATAACAATGAGATTGACAGCTCTGCCATATATTGCAATTAAGGTAGGGTAAGAATTCCGATTCTAGCACTTAAATTATATGTCGTTACCATGTTTGTTGTTACTTTTAAATTCTGTTTAAAAGTGATCCGGTTTCGATATCCGTTAACTTTCATTGAACCAGAAAGGTTCCATAACGGTGATCTAGGTTCCAATCGCTTAACGTAATTTGTGTTTTTAAGATTTACTCTGAATTCCTGGACTCTTATAAAAGGATTGAATTTGCCTACACTTGATTAAACTTCAGAAAACATTTGTTTGCAAATATCTTTTTTAACAAAAGTATTGATTTCAAAAGTCAAATTTGAAGTTTGTTTGGTTTTTTTGAGGGTGATAAACAAAAGGCATTTGAAGTTGTTGAATTCAAAAGTCAATTTTCAAATTTGAAGTTTGTTTGTTGTTTTACGGTGCAGATTGTTTTTCAACGCAGTTTTTGAATTAAGGATAAATTTCTTTTTGAGTCGCTGTGTTTTTTAAGGGTAATTTGGTCATTTAACAAAATTTAACAACAAAATTCTAACAAGGTTAGAAATTTGGACTCAAATGGTTAAAGAAAATGTTTATGGGGACTCAGGTCGTTAAACTTTTTGCTTTTAAACTCAACTAGTTAAAACCCATAAAACACAGGGGCTCAAAAAGTAATTTACCCTACATTCCATGTGGAGTGCGATTTCACACCACTAAATTAGACCATGTGTAGTGGTAAGTTGGTATAATGCCCCCACCATGGGGCATTATCCGACACGTGGCATCCTAGTCAGCGTTGGGGCATTATAGAAAAAGTGGCGTAGTGGGGCATTATGCCAATAACCACATTCAATCAATAAATAATTATTATTTGTTATAAAGAAAAGGGTTAAAAAAAAAAAGTAAACAATGGCAGTAGTCAAAGATAGGTGGCATTATGCCATTGGTCTCCATGTGATATCATTCAAACACACCGGCGTTTTAAAAATCACGCCTCATTCGATTTTTATTGAATATAACGCCTTAAAACGCCCCCTGTAATGGGGGGTTGGGCGTTTTCGGGCGTTTTCGGGCGTTTTCGGGCAATTTTTTTAAAAAAAAAAACGCCCCACTACGGGCGGTCTTACTAATTGAAAAGTAAATGTTTATTTCGGAGAAATTGAGTGGTCATATATATTATTTCGGGCAATTCTTACTAATTGAAAAGTAAATGTTTATTTCGGAGAAATTGAGTGGTCATATATATTATTTTGGGAATTTTCCCATCCTATCTGTACTCAGCGACGGATCTAAATAATTTTTTTTCACTATGATCCTTTTGGGATATTTTCACTAATTTTCACCTTTTTTTTCAAATTATACAAAGTTCTCACTATTTTTTTTTTTCATTTTATCCAAACCGAATGGATTCCTGAGAACCCACAATTCCACAAAAGTATCCTAGATCCACCCCTGCTGCTACTACATATTATGCTAAACATATTTGATATTTGTAGGTCCGTAGAGGAGAATCTAGATCAACCTATCCTTGTTGTTTAACACAATAACCAAGTGCGGATTATCTAATTATGTGCAAATCAAACCCAAGAACACACAAACACAAGAATATTTCACTGTTAAATGCTCGATATAAATTCCAGCAGAGTTTGTTACAAAGAAATACAAGAATGCTCTCTCTAACTCTCTGGGTGTGCCGGGACTGGTATATATAGTCACACCAGTGATTTACAAACGAAACATGACCCTATCTATCGAAACACAACACATATACATCGAAACACTAAGAGATAAAGTACATCATCATCGAAACATAAAGAGTTCTATTGAAATATATCCTATTTCAACGAAACAGGCCCTTAACCATCTTAAATGGCCCATTATTAACATTGAAACATATATTTCTTGGGTCAGCATTATCGAAACAAAGTAGGTGTATCGAAATCTATATCTATATCTACTATATAATAAAAGAAACAATGTTTGAGACACTTCTCATAATATTAGGCCATGTATTCTATAGATAATTATCATTTAGTTTAATATCTTCTAATTAATTATAGATAATCTCCTATGAAATATTATTTAGTTTAATCTATTCAACCTAATTATTATAGATAATTATTATTTATATCTATACAAATATTATCTTTACTATATAATAAAGTAAACTCTTCGAGGACATATGGTATTAATCAACTATAAAAGATTTAGGACTTACTTAGCACGATAATTATAAATAATCTTGGTTAATTGTGATAATCATAATAAATATTTGTGCTATACGATAATTCATCACTGAAAAACATTAAAAAAATATATGACTATATTTATTGTGATAAAATTATGATCAATATTAATTTATAACCATCTAATCGGGTTATAAATTATAAAAGTAATGTTACATATATTTAATTCATGTATTAAAATACATAGGATTTATTATATAGTATAGATTGTTTAACCCGTGTAACACACGGGGAACTAACCTAGTAGACCTGATAAAGGACACCTCATCATCATCATCATGATCGAAACATATTTATCCTTGGAATCATCATCATAATCGAAACACCTTGGTATTTATATTTTCCTTTCCTTTTATTCTCTATTTCGATGATGTGTCATGTCTTGTCTACAATCCTGTTTCGATGATGAACAAAGCTTAATCACAACCTTCAACTTCAGTTGCTTTCCTTTGTCCATGAATTCTTGTTTTATATTCCATTCATATTTGACAGGAGGATATCAAATATGACGGGACGAACCGAACTGAGCCACATCGATAAGTGCATCAACAGTATTTTATATACAAATAAGTATTAAAAAATACAGTGACACTTAAACAAAAATAATGATTACATATATGATATATTACGGCTGCTCATCGGCAGTTTTCCAGTGCCCTGTGACGGGTCTCATAACTTCAGTTGGATAGAAAGTTACAGCTGCAGTTTCATGATGTTCGAGTTTTTCTTTGGGTTTTATGCGGCTTAGAAAAAAGCGAGCTAACAATCTTCCAAAATGATCTAAGAACTGTCCATGCGGGTTTTTCGGGCCACAACTGACGTGAAAAACAAGTTTACATATAGAGCACTGGAAGATTAATAAGGATTGCCGCTCACCAACACAAACTTCGCATAGACCAATATCACTTTTAGTCCCCATAACTAATAACATAGGATGCGGGTGACTGTCGAAGGTAACTAAATGCCCAAACTTCATATTAATCAATTTATAAACACCTGTCCGGTCGTTGCGAGAATCATTAAAACCTTGTTCGGACTGGAGTATTAACGGAGCACAAGCTGAATGTATTGACTGGCTACACTCTTGACAGTGATAGAACCAGTTTTCAGGAATAAGCTCTTCTTCACAAACTTCACAAAAGTATTCACTCTTGTGGTTCTCAATTGGGGAGTAACTTAGCTTTAGGGGGTGCTTGTCATACCTGTTCTTAATTGTCTTGGGCAAATGCAAAGCGCACCTGTTATCCAGGTAGAAATCACAAAAACCGCATCTAAAACAAAACTCACCTCCATTGATGGTAATACCACAAGCATGACATGCCAGTGTACTGCTTGTGGATTGGATTGATGATGCTTTTACTCTTGAAAGTAAGTGATTCGGATGCGCTTCATGCATAATTCTTTCAGGTATAAATCCACAATGCACATCAACTCGATACATGCAATGCGGTCTGGAACAAAAGTATCCAAATCCATTGCAAAGTAAACCACAAATACTGCAGCTAAACCCTGTATAAGCCAACTCACTTGGAGAATTAAAGAGTGCAAGCGTATGGCCCGGATGGTTTTCTAGCTCACTTGGTAGTCTGGTGCACCACTCGTGGAGAGAAAAGTTGCATCCTTGATTGCACCCATAAAACGGCATTGTTGTAATCGGTCTCACACATCCGTCACATAGTAACTTAATCCTCCTCATTGGGTCGTGAAGAGTATCGGGCACATTGATAAGGAGTAATGGGTGATCATGACTGGGATGCATGTTATCAGATTTGATTTGGTCAAAGTGTCGATAATCCCCACTACGAAGGTGGTACGGTAAGATGTTGTTGGATTCATCAGAGAGTGGGTAGTGAAGAAGGTTAGGATAATCAGCAGCTTTAAACTTTGTATCAGATTTGCCTATTCCTAAAACAATACATGGTAAAGCATATAATAAGCTTTTGATCAGCTATATTACTATTATACATATATTCATTTTTATGGTTTCTATTTCTGATATATTTTTTATTATACAACTCTGACAGCGACGATAAATGAATATCATCGTTACCGATATACCAGGTCAATCTATATAATACAGGGTAAAGTATATAATAAGCTTTTGATCAGCTATATTACTATTCATATTACAAAACGTTGGGTACGCTCATATATATCAGTGTCAATCAACATGATTTTATTATTATTATTATTATTATTATTATTATTATTATTATTATTATTATTATTATTATTATTATTATTATTTTGAATCTCATTTCTAATACTATATCTAAAGTACAAATTTAACTTTTAATAAAAAGTTTTTTCTTTAATAACTATCATTCATTAAATTTACAAAAAAAAAAAAAATCAACTGAATAGTCGATTAGGTTTAATTTATTTTTTGTGAAATTCCGATATAAATACTGTTGAAACAAAGTTGTATACAAAATCAAGTTTCTTTTTTTTAACCGTAAAGTACCGAACGAACTGACACCGACCAAATATCATAGGTACCAATATCAGTATCATCAGATACAGTATCGGTATCATCGTATCGGTATTCATTTTCATGGTTTTCGTTATCATAAGCTATATCAAGTTCCAGTAATGTAATTAAGCGGAACGACCGCACAATATCAGTACTGTTATCGTACTGTTATCGGTGTTGTTGGAGTCAATAACTGTATTTGTTCTTATTGTTTTCTAATCGATGTGAATTGGTTTCTATATTTTTCGATATCTTTTTGTTACCTATACCGAAACTGCACTGTAACTTTGTAAGTCATAACCTTATATTTGTGACTTTTATTTATGTTATTGTAACAATTATTTTATATTTCTGTATATATCAAGTTCTCATGGCATTACGCAGAGGAATCTCACTAGTTTTTAATAAAATGAAGGGAGAACGACAAAAAAAAGAAAGTCATATTTACCATGTGAGAAGATGGACATGAAGGGCTCTCCCCTCGATAACACGCAATCTAGGTGGACGTAGTACCGACATTTACCACATTTGTATAGCCAATCTCTTTCACTAATGCTCGTTACACAAATCCTGCACTTGCTATGATATGGTATAACCGTAAAAGAATATGAAAGAGTGAGCATGTGAACATGATGCTTTGAACTTAACTTGAACGGAAGGGTAACACAGTCAGTATGGATTGAGAAGTAAAAACAAGTGCTACAGTGATAGAAGACCCCTTCATGTTTTTTTCCACAAGCATAACACTTGCTCAAACTGGGGTCAAGGGTAATAGAGGTAAGTGGGTGTGGGTGCCCAGGATGATGAATCAAAGTTTGCTCCGCAAATGTTGCACAACGTAGATCGATTTCGTAATCACAGGTAGAACAATGATAAAAGATACCATCTACATGTTCTGTAAGACAACTATGACAACTCCAAGAATTTGAACTTTTTTTAAGGCGAAGAGTATGGATTGGGTGTGCTGGAAATCGAAGGGTTGTGGACAATTCTCGGCAGGATTTGTGGAGCGAGTAGGAACATGATGATGATTGGCTACACCTGTAGTAATATCGGTGGTACCAATCAATTCGATATCCACAAACATCACATTTGCACTCAAAGTTTTGCATCGTGATCAAATCATGGTCGTCAACATCGTCATCATCTTCTTGATAGTTTTGATACATTGATTGCAAATCTTCGAGAATCAGTGGATGTTCGTGTTGGATGATCTCTTCTGCTTGTACATCTATAAACTCCATTATAATTCTTCTTCTTTCTCACACTTTCAGATATATGATGATGTTAATTAACTACAAAATACAATACACCTTAACAAAAAAAAACGTGGTACATTGGGATATAGAGTTATAAACGAACCGAACAAACACGAATAAGGCCTTGTTCATGTTCGTTCATTAAGGAAATAATGTGTTCATGAATGGTTGATGAATACTTACTGAACAAGATTTTTTGTTCGTATTCGTTCACTAAAAAATAACGTGCTCACGAACGGTTAACGAACACAAATAAAATCTGCGAAGGTTGCGGATGCTAGAAATGGATAATGGAGGGTAATAAATTAAAGAACATAAGATGTTTTGATATAATAAATAAATGTACAAAAATATTTTATGAACAACATAAACAAAAAAAAAAACATAAATGAACGTACACGTTCATGAACATTGTATCAAACGTTCACAAACACAACTGAACGTTCACAACCCTATTTGGAATGCTTAAACGGTGACACTTGAAAACAAAGAAGAATTGAATGCATACCTTGGTGATTGATGGAGATTGTAAGACTTCAAGTTGTGCGTTTGAATGTGATTGTATAGTTCTTTATATAGTGTATCATGATCAACTTCATTTGCTGTTCCAATTCAAGGAGCAAAGCAAACAATAATAAAATATCATACTTTACTCATCTTTCTATACTAATAAACAAAAATCCTTTTTGGACACGTGTCATTCTCTGGTAATTTCTCATCCTTATTTTTCTATTTATCTCTTTTATTAAATAATAATAATAATAATAATAATAATAATAATAATATTAAACATCAATTTAACTAAATCTATTTATCTCTAATCTCAAATTGATTTCTTTTTTAACTCTAAAGTTTCAATCTTTGACAACTGAAGTCTAAAGTTTCAATCTTTGGTATTTTAACCCCTTTGATAAATATTATTTTTCGCCTCTAATTCAAAAGTTTTCATCTTTTGCAATTTAACCCCTTTAATTTTTTTTTACTTTCAACCCTAAGCTTTTCATCTTTTACAATTTAATCTCAACACTTTTTTTTTACTTTCAACTTTGGTCCCTTATATACTTTTCATCTTTCATAAGTTTTTCGTTTAACGTGTCACTCTAAATTTCCGAGTTAACACACCGCAACGTGCGTGTGGGGTTCAACGTTTTTTCATCTATTGCGTGTCTATTGGTCTGTCGCAACGTGCGAGTCAGAGATCGACTTAGTTATTTTTTTCTCGATTTTACACACAGGCTCATGGTCATGTGAGAAACATTTGTCTTTCATCTAACACGATATATAACTAATGAATCCCCGCCGCATTGCGGCGGATGGTAAACCTAGTAGTTAAATAAAGAATAATACTTTTCTTTGGCATCTTAAAAGCAAAGCAAAGAAAAATAAAATATCATACTTTACTCAAAGAATAATACATTTCGTTGGCATCTTAAAATATTTTCCATTAGATTCGTTGCTTTATAATCTTTATTTGAATTTGAATTGAATGAATTGAATTGAATAACCTCAACAAGAAAATTAAAATACAACTTACAACTCTCTCTCTCTCTATATATATATATGCACGCACGTGGTAACGAAACACTAATTATGTAAATAAAAAATATAAATCGTTTAATTTCATTTATTAATGGTTTATATATCTAAATGCTATGTTTTTTACATACACATTTTAGGTTGTACATACAAAAAATATTCAAAATGATTTTGACATTTGTTTTCTTTAATTTTATGCCTTTTTTTCAATACATGTGTAGATTACATACATAAATGAAAAAATCAAATTAAGTTGTTCATGACTTTATTTTTAATTTCAGAGTGAAATAATAATCATTGTATGCATACCATTATATGTACAACGTAGAGATCCCAAGAGAACAAAGAGAATTTCTTACCCTTGCAACAATTATTTTCATTACGTGCTTGTAAGGTTCTTGTAACATTTAATCTTAGCCATTAGATTGCAAGATCAATGTTCTACAACGAAAAAACATGAATCCCGGTAAAAACACCATGACTTTGATTTCATAGGGGCACTACTGATTGATGTTTATCCAAATCAAAGGCCCACAGTTTCAAGTAAGCCCACTAGCATAAAAATCCATACCCTGTTTCGGGTCGGGTATGAAACCCGTTCTTCAAAAACCGGGTACAATAACGCATATATTGAACAACTTATTGTATCGATTATTTCATAGATCATAATTTTGTATTCCGTTTATGTTCAAACATTCAAATATCAGATTGTTTTTTCTTTACTAACATCTAAATTACTATTACTCTATATAACAATTCACGTAGCTCCTTAGCTACAGTCAATTGCTTTTTTTTCTTTTTACTTACCAATATATTTCACGTCGGGCATAGCTACAGTACTGAGTTTGATTGGTCAGTTTCAGATTTAAGGACTTCGTGCACTTTAGTCTTCGTTATTGAATTTTTCATGTTTTGTGTTTTCTTTGTCCCAAGAAACCCACCAATTCAAAAGGCCACATCATATTTCCTCTTTGTTTTCTACCTTAAGGTAATGCGTAGTGGGGCTTTATATGGCGCCCTTTTCTCTTATAACGCCCTCATAACGCCTGGCACACCATTACGGGCGGCGTTATGAGGCAAAAAAAGTGGGGGAGCGCGATCTATATAGCGCTGGTATGGGGAAGTTTTCAAAATTTGGACCAATCAAATTTAAGCAGGGTTTTTTATAATTAATTAATAAAATTGGAAATTATTAAATAGGTAATGATGGGTATGGGCTTTATGACTACGGGCTCTAATGATATAACGCCCCATAAAACCCCCGTATGACGTGGCACGACACGTGTCGCATAACGCCCCACAAGGGGCTTTATGACTACACATGGCCTAATTATTTGTCCGATTCCTCCAACTAATCTAGAAAAACTTTCAAAATCCAGATTTCACATGAAGCAAGGGAGAACTTAGCTTACACTGTGAATATTCAGGTTTTGTTGTTTGGCAACACTGAAATTTTAAATGGATTTCAATAGGTCGGGTCATCAGAATTTTTTTAATATGGTACACTGAAATTTTAATTGGATCTTGAAACTATCGTCACTACCAGACCCCCTTGCATGGTTTTGTGTCTAAAAGAGATGGTGGAGGGCCGACGGTGAAGAGTTGGAGAAGTTAGACGGTGGCTGTGGCGGTGGCGGTAAAGGTAAAAGCAAAAGGTGATTTATTAAATGGTTGGTCAGATTTGAACGTTTTAAATATAGAGGCCATTTAGTGTTACATAAAATGTCAAGTAGCTTAGGCTGTCCGGAGTGGCAGTGGTAAAATACATCGGCACCGAGCGGCAACCACTGCCAACTTTTTTGCCGCACAAGTGTTGCCGAAAATGGGGAAGAAATCGGTGAGGGAACACCGATGCGGGGAGAGGGAAGGGAGGAGAGAGAGAGGGGGTGTGTGGGGTGGGGTCCATGTCATCTCAACCAATCACATTTTTTTTTAAATAGTTTACCACTTCACCAAGTGTCTAACCATTGCCATCAACATAGTTTACCACTTTGACATGGCACACTCTCATTGTTTGATTTTTTAGTTTGCCACCCTTAGTCATTTACGTTCAACATTGTAAATTTTTAAAAAAAATTAACAATGTCCATGAATTTTCTCAAACTCAGAGATTTCATGATTTAAAAATTAGATTTCATACTTTATATTTTAAAGACGAATTTAACTTAATAAAATATTAAGTTGTTCATGTCAATATAAATTTAAGTTCGTCTACGTTTTACGTTGGATCGTGGTATAAGTTCGCGTTTGTCTTTATGTGTGTTTTACGTCACGTGACAATAGAAATTCACGTTTTTGCTTTAAGATTTTGCTCGTCGTCATTTGCTTAATATTTAGCACAGTTTTACAACACCTGCCCTGTAATATGGGGATTCACCACTAGTTCATAACATTGGAGGAATAATGATTTTTTGTCTTTATTTGGTTTGTGTTGGCCTTTTATAGTAAACTTTAAGGTTTTTTATTTTTGTGGAATTTACCTTATTATAAGCTATAAATTAGCAACAATATGTGCTTTATTGGGTACCCATGCAATCATGCATGGAGAGATTTTCAAAAAAAAAAAAAAAATTGATTTTTCATTTCTAACTCATTGTTTTTATTCTTTTACAATTTAACCCTAACACTTTTTTGTTTTCATTTTGACCCCTCAGAAGTATCATCTTTCACAAATTAATCGTTTTGCGTTTCGTTCTAAATTTTGCAAGTTAACATGCCGCAACATGTGTGTGGGGTTCATCATTTTTTGGTATATTTTTTTCCCATATGACAGGTTCGTCGCAATACGTTTATTTTTCCCTGTTCGACTTAGTTATTCTTTTCTACATTTTACGTTCGGTCTAATTTCTTCGCATTAACAAACAACAACAGGCGTGCGTGGTTCAACGATTTTACGTCTGCTTTTCGTTAGGTGTTTTTTTGTGCTTTTTTATTTATTTTATTTTTACAAACTTTTTCCGATGTTGGGGTCGCTAGCAATGGTGTGGTATTGGTGCTATACTTGGCACGGTTTTACGAATCTTTTTAACATATTAAGCTTGTTACCTATAATTTGTTTTGACGTAAACTTTTTCTGGAAAATGATTCTGATCAAATATAATACTTTTTCATTAAATAAACCATTTTTACGTGTATATTTTTATGTACTATAGATTTGAGTTGGTTTACCTTTCGATTTGGGAGATGAGTCAGGACAAATATAACATGTATTCGTGCGTATTTTATGTATGTTCCGTAAATTTTGTTTCGAACTGTGTGGAGTCAAATTGTAGTTTCTTTTCTATGTATGAGTCGGGTCAAATATAAATTCGATTTACTTTACGTTTTAATTAAATCAATGCTTATATAGGTTACTTCGGGTTCTATCCGATCTTCAAAATGCGTGTTTTCATATTGTTAACGCATCACACATAGTGGCGGATCTAGAAACGAAACTAAGCCGTAACGTTTTATAAATAAGCCGTTACGAAATCGAAAAAACGTCAAATTTTTCCAAAATTTACACTAATTTTTCCAAATTTTTCCGCGCCAAGCCGTAGCGGAGGTTGCCCCCCGATAAGCCTTATGTCCGCCACTGATCACACAACGTTTGGACTAATCCATTTGATGTGTGCGATGTTCTCGCGCCGCAACGCGCGCGAATGTGATTGCTTGTTCCTTAAAAAATGGTATATGTATTCACCTGATAAAGTTACCCACTTTGCATTTGCCCCGTACTTGATGCCAGAACACAGAGAAAAAGAAGCGGCAAGATAACAGAAACTCACACTTGCTGATCCACATAAACCAACACATGTAAAACACCACTTTTACTATTTTACACCTAAACACACGTTAATCAAAGAAAAGTGAAAAAGAAAAAGGCCCAACAACAGTGGCCGTGAAGGCTGGGGAATGGATATTTTCTTAGTTTCATATTCTCTTTTCAAACGCACAAGTTCCACTCACAATATTCAAATCAGACTATAATTTACCATATGCATTTGTGCACTACTCATTTTCCTCACACTACTTCTCTTCACACTCTCATCTTTAGAACGTCCTGATAACACTTTAAACCCATCTTATTATGTGAGATTAAATATATTATTATTATAATATTTAATTTTGTAGCCATTATAATCATTTATATTATATAGATCAAAATATATTAATAACCTATTAATAATTAGTTGGTAATTGTTGATGGACCATATTACCCTTATTAACTAATTAGGTTTCCTCTTGGGTGTATATATAAGGAGATTATTAGAGAGATAAAGGGTTAGACAATTACACAAAACTTAATAACCATAATATCATTATCGGCTCTCTCTCCCTAGTCGATACCTCCCTAGTTTCGACTTCATCACCATCATAATCTTACACCCTAAGGAGGAACCAGATCATCCTGACAAGAATGTCGAACTCAATGGCTGCATCTCTAACTGGATTCTCTACTGGCATGTCTGCTGTAACAGGTATGTCATTCATGTTTTCCATTATGTTTAAACAGAACTGATCAACATGTGGTATCAGAGCATATGTTGATAATTCAGTTCTGTTTTTCATGTCCATTATTTTGGGATTGATATCTGGAATACAGAGTTTTGAAAACTGTTAAAACTTAAAATCACGGCTGGTTTCGAGTCCCATTGTGCCGAAATCACTGTTTTAGGAAAAGTATGTTTAATAAATTGACTCGAAATCATAATGTGTAAATTAATGTCCGAAATCTGTTAACAGAAGTCTTAAAACTCAGGTTTCAAATCCTAGAATTATGTTTTAATTTTTTAGGGTTCATCACATGTTCTTAGGAAAATTCAAAAATTCTTTAAGTTTTGGAATATAATTTGGATTAGTGGGTGTTTTTTTACTGTTTAGGAAGATTAATGTTATAGCTCGCTATCCTAGAAGGCGCATAAAACCTAAAGAAGAACCCGAACATCATGAAACTGCAATGGTAACTTTCTATCCAAATGAAGTTATGAGACCCGTCACAGGGCACAGGAAAATTGTCGATGGACAACCGTAATATATGTAATCATTAGTATTACTATTGTTAAGTGTCACTATATATTATTCAGTACTCTATTCTAGTCTTTATGAATACGTACTTATGTGTACCGTAGCAAATGCTAACAACTTGTATATGAGATATCAAGTATGTTTATAATAATATGTAGTAGAGGAAAATTCCCAAAATGAATATATGACTAGGTTTAAGTTCCTGTAAAAAGGGCGAAGTTTGTGAGAAGTGTGAGAAATATTATGGAGACGACACATGACATTATTTAATTTTATGGATTAAGGGTAATAAGGTAATTAACTTCAAAAACCAATTTAATTATAAAATAAATTGTAACCGCTTTAGGAGTTAATTATTATGGAGACAACACATGACATTATTTAATTTTATGGATTAAGGGTAATAAGGTAATTAACTTCAAAAACCAATTTAATTATAAAATAAATTGTAACCGCTTTAGGAGTTAATTCCTATTTTACGTATCAATAACTGATCATGATGTTTTAACATCTGGATTGTTCTTTGTTATTTTACAGGTAAAAAACACCATACAGATTCCAAAAACACCCAGACTTGAATTCTAATACAGTAATGGTGTTTTAACAACCGGAATGATTGTATTGCTATTCAAGTCATGGTGTTTTAACACCATCTGGGGATGATTGTATTGCTATTTCAGATGTTAAAACACCATACATACACTGAATCACAATACAATGTTTCTAGATGTTTAAAACATCACACCTTCAATAGTAATACAAATGATTACATATATTACGGCTGTCCATCGACAATTTTCCAGTGCCCTGTGACGGGTCTCATAACTTCATTTGGATAGAAAGTTACAATTGCAGTTTCATGATGTTCGAGTTCTTCTTTAGGTTTTATGCGCCTTTTTCGGGCTAACATTAATCTTCCCAAAAGACCTAAGAACCGTCCATGCGGGTTTTTCGGGCCACAACTGACGTGAAAAGCAAGTTTACATGTATAGCACTTGAAGATTAATAAGGATTGTAGCTCACCGAAACAAAAGGAGCAACGACCATGAATTTTAGTCCCCGGAATTAATAACATAGGATGCGGGTGACTGCGGTAAAAGGTAACTAAACGCCCAAACTTCATATTAATAAATTTACAAACACCTCTCCAGTCATTGAGAGAATCATTAACACCTTGTTCGGACCGGAGTATTAACGGCGCACAAGCTGAATGTATTGATTGGCCACACTCTTGACAATGATAGAACCAGATTTCAGGAATAAGCTCCTCCTCACAAACTTCACAAAAGTATTCACTCTTGTGGTTCTCAATTGGGGAGTAACTTAGCTTTAGTCGATGTCTGTCATACTTGTTCTTAATTGTCTTGGGCAAATGCAAAGCGCACCTGTTATCCAGGTAGAAATCACAAAAACCGCATCTAAAACAAAACTCACCTCCATTAATGGTAATACCACAAGCATGACATGCCAGTGTACTGCTTGTGGATTGGATTGATGATGCTTCTACTCTTGAAAGTAAGTGATTCGGATGCGCTTCATGCGTAAGTCTTTCAGGTATAAATCCACAATGCACATCAACTAGATAGTCACATACTGAACAAACATATCCAAATCCATTGCAACATAAACCACAAATATTGCACTTAAACCCCGTATAAGCCAACTCACTAGGAGGAGAATGAAAGAGTGAAAGGGGGTGTAGTGGATGGCCTGGATGGTTTTCTAGTTCACTTGGTAGTCTGGTGCACCACTCGTGGAGAAAAAAGTTGCATCGCATAGTGCACCCATACAACGGCGTTGTTGTAATCGGTCTCACACATCCATTACATAGTAACTTAATCCTCTCCATTGGGTTATGAAGAGTACCGGGTGCGTTGATAAGGAGTAATGGGTGAGGATGACTGGGATGCATGTTATCAGATTTAATTTGGTCGAAGTGTCGATAATCCCCTCTAAGAAGGTGGTGTGGTATGATGTTGTAGGAATCATCAGGGAGTGGGTAGTGAAGAAGGTTAGGATAATCAGCAGCTTTAAAATTTTTATCAGATTTACCTGTTCCTAAATCAATACACGGTAAAGTATATAATAAGCTTTTGATCTATATTACATTACAAAATATTGGGTACGCTCATATATATCAGTGTCAATCAACAGGATTTTATTATTATTATTATTATTATTATTATTATTATTATTATTATTATTATTGTTATTATTATTATTATTATTATTATTATTATTATTATTATTATTATTAGGGTTAATTGCCAAAATCGTCCCTGAGGTTTGGGCACATTTGTCATTTTCGTCCAAAATAACACTTTTGTACCATTTTGCCCCCCACGTTTGTAACTTTTTGCCATTTTCATCCAAACCACTAACTTGGTTTATTTTTTCTGTTAAGTTGAATGATAGGGACGATTTTGAAAATTACTCAAACTCTTTTTAATTTCTTTTATTTAATTAATTTTGTCACATATATAATAAAAAAAGAATATACATGCAATTTTTATATGAAAAAAATAATAGTTTTGTCACATATTTTTTATAAATTTTCATCCAACCACTAACTAAGTTAATTTTTTTCTATTAAAGCGAATGATGTTTTAAATTTTATAACTCAATACAGAAATTAATTTCTAATTTCTTTATATAAATCAGTTTTAAGAGAAAAAACTGATATATAATTTTCAATATTTTCACTCTTAAACTTTTAATAAATATTTATTTTCATTCTTAAATATTTTGCTTAAATTTAAGAACTATGAAAATGTATGATTTATTTTTCCTCTTATATTTCAAATTGCATATATTTATTAAAAGTTTAAGAGCGAAAATATTGAAAAGTATATAATTATATAATTTGAAATTTAAGCAAAAAAAGTTTTTACACTTTTTTAGTTCTTATATATATATATATATAGGATAATGCTAGATAAAAAACCCTAAAATTCTTAGAAAACTCTGGAAACCCAAATGGGAAGCCATTTTTACCCAACCTCCCGACATTTTTTTTTTTTGAAAAAAATTACACATGTAATATACATGTTTTAGAGTGTTTTGGGCCAAAAAAAAAAAAAAGCGCCGAAGGGATTTTTTTAAAAAAAATAAACAAATTTCAGCTCCTAACACGTGTTAAGCAAAAAAAACATAATTTCGCTGAAAATTGCTGAAACTTGTTTTTTTTTTTTAAAATATCCCTTCGGCGCTTTTTTGATTTTTTTGGCCCAAAAGTCTTAAAAACATGTATATTACATGTGTTATTTTTTTCAAAAAAAAAAAATGTCGGGAGCTTGGGTTTTCTCGGGTTTTTTATATATATAGGGTTTTCTATCTAGCCCTACCCTATATATATATATATATATATATATATTAGTTTTTTAGTTCTTCAATTATAATAAATTAACTTTAAATTTTATATGTCTGTTACAAATTCTTTTGTTTTTTTACCTGAATTATGAAAATGTTTGTTAAAATTACCCAATTTGTTTTTTCTTAATGACAATATTAGACGTTTGAACTAAATTCACAAAGTTTGACTGTATCATCCCACAACCTTTACTTACATAATGCTTGAGTTATAAGATAAAGCTCACTACAAAGAAAAACCAGCTAGCGTGACGATTTATTACATTTCCTTGACCAAAATACTCAAATAGTATGGTCACCCATTAATAGAATATGTTACAAGCAAAATAATACATTTACATAAAAAAAACTAAATCTAAAAATAGATAAGAACTAAAAAAACTAACTGAAAATGTATGATTTCTTTTTCTTCGGATAAGAACTAAAAAACTAATAGAAAATGTATGATTTATTTTTCTTCTTATATTTCAAACTGCATATATTTATTAAAAGTTTAAGAGCGAAAATATTGAAAAGTATATACCAGTTTTTTCTTTTAATAAAACTGATTTATATAAAGAAATTGGAAATTAATTTCTGTATTAATTTTTAAAATTTAAAACATCCTTCGCCTTAATATAAAAAATTAACTTAGTTAGTGGTTGAATGAAAATATAAAAAATATATGTGACAAAACTATTAGTTTTTTTCATATAAAAATTGCATGTATATTCTTTTTAATATATATGTGACAAAATTAATTAAATAAAAGAAATTAAAAAGAGTTTGAGTAAATTGCCAAAATCATCCCTGTGGTTTATATTTGCCAGTTTAATCCAATATCATTAACTTAACAGAAAAAATAAACCAAGTTAGTGGTTTGGATGAAAATGGCAAAAAGTTACAAACGTGGAGGCAAAATGGTACAAAAGTGTCATTTTGGACGAAAATGACAAATGTGCCCAAACCTCAGGCACGATTTTGGCAATTAACTATTATTATTATTATTATTATTATTATTATTATTATTAATTTATTATTATTATTATTATTATTATTATTATTATTATTTCTCATACTATATATAAAATGCAAATGTAACTTTTAATAAATAGTTTTTTTTTCTAGTAACTATCATTCGTTAAATTTACAAAAAAAAAAAAATCAAATGAATAGTCGATTAGGTTTAATTTATTGTTTGTGAAATTCCGATATAAATACTGTTGAAAACAAAGTTGTATACAAAATCGAGTTATTTTTGCTACCGTAAAGTACCGAATGAACCGATACCGACCAAATATCATAGCTACCAATATCAGTATCATCAAATGCAGCATCGGTATTTGTTTTCATGGTTTTCGATATGATCGAAACCATCGTAGATAAACTTTTCTTTTCATAAACTATATCAAGTTCCGGTAATGTAATTAAGCGGAATGACCGCACAATATCAGAACCGATCTCAGTGTTATCGGAGTGTTATCGGAGTCGATAACTGTATTTGTTTTTATTGTTTTCTAATCGATGTGAATTGGTTTCGATATTTATTTTTCGATATCTTTTTGTTACCTGCACCGAAACCGCAATGTAACCTTTTAAGTCATAACCTTATGTTTATGACTTTTATTTATGTTATTGTAACAATTATTTTATATTTACGTATATATCAAGTTCCTATAGTATCACGCAGGGGAATCTCACTCGTTTTTAATAAAATGAAGGGAGAGCAACAAAAAAAGAAAGTCATATTTACCATGTGAGAAGATGGACATGAAGGGCTCTCCCCTCGATAGCGCGCAATCTAGGTGGACGTAGTACCGACATTTACTACATTTGTATCGCCAATCTCTTTCACTAATGCTCGTTACACAAATCCTACACTTGCTATGATATGGTATAACTGTAAAAGAATATGAAAGAGTGAGCTTGTGAACATGATGCTCTAAACTTAACTTGAACGGAAGGGTAACACAATCAACATGGATTGAGAAGTAAAAACAAGTGCTACAATGATAGAAGACCCCTTCATGTTTTTTTCCACAAGCATAACACTTGCTCATGATGGGGTCAAGGGTAATAGAGGTCAGTGGGTGTGGGTGGCCAGGATGATGAATCATAGTTTGCTCTGCAAATGTTGCACAACGTAAATCGATTTCATAATCACAGGTAGAACAATGGTAACAAATACCAGCTAGATGTTCTGTAAGACAACTATGACAACTCCAAGAATTTAAACTTTTCTTAAGGCGAAGAGTATGGACAAGGTGTGCTGGAAATCGAAGGGTTGTGGACAATTCTCGGCAGGATTTATGGAGCGAGTAGGAACATGATGATTGGCTACACCTGTAGTAATATCGGTGGTACCAATCAATTCGATATCCACAAACGTCACATTTGCACTCAAACTTTTGCATGTTGATCAAATCTTGGTCATCAAAATCGTCATCATCTTCTTGATAGTTTTGATACATTAATTGCAAATCTTCAAGAATGAGTGGATGATCGTGTTGGATGATCTCTTTTGGTTGTACCTCTTTGAACTCCATTATAATTCTTTTTATATCTCACACTTTCAATATGATGTTGTTAACTAACTGCAACATACCATGATATGATGTTAATTAACTGCAAGATACCATACACCTTAACAAGAAATGAGATAGACCTGGAAGGTTTAAAAAGATAAATACACTTCAAAGTACATAAGAATTAAATGCGTACCTGGTGATTGATGGAGATTATACAACACATACAATTTTGAATGTGGTTATTACCTCCTTTATATAATGTGCCAGGACAACTTCATTTGGTAGGTCTCCAATGAGCAAAGCAAAGAATAATAAAATATTTTACTTTTATCCGTAGTTAAATAAGGAACAATTCTTTTCTTTGGCATCTTACAACGAGCAAAGCAAAGAATAATAAAATATTATACTTTTATTTGTAGTTAAATAAGGAACAATTCTTTTCTTTGACATCTTACAATGAGCAAAGCAAAGAATAATAAAATATTATACTTTTATTTGTAGTTAAATAAGGAACAATTCTTTTATTTGGCATCTTTTATTAGTTTGAATATTTGAAGAATATATGAAATATCTCTCTCTCTCTATATATATATATATATACACACACAGGGGAGTGATAGAAAGAATACCACTTAAATTAACAAAACTCAAGAAAAACGCAGATTAGGTTTTTTTTTATAAAAAGTTTTCAAATATCAGTTTTTAACATATATATATATATATATATATATATATATATATATATATATATATATATATAAACATTTAAATTTATAAAAAAATTTATAAAAAACCACTCAGTGCCTTTTGGTTTTTGTTGACTAAAAATGTTCGATAACATGTAACTTACATTCCCTATTTTTTTTAGAAAAAAAACATTGTTACTGTTTTGGTCAAAAATTACCTAAGCAATTTAGTGATCAAATTAGTTAAGTGAGGTAGTGTGCTAAGAATGTGTGTTACAAATATGCTAGATTGGTTGTTTGTTGAAACAGTTTCAGGATATTGAGCTATATCTATAATCAAACAATGAGCAGAAAGTAAAGGGGTGACACGAGATATACGAGGAAAGCCCTTGATCAATCTAGATCGCCGGCACAAAACCTCGGGAGCTGACAATCGCAGCTGCCTTGTTCTTCTTATTACTTCAAATGTCAGGATACAGTGCAGGATATTGATCAGATCGCTAAGTGTTACAATGCTTTTTAGAAAGTGTGAGTTGCGAGAGAGCAGAAGTGTATGAGTGTAGTGAGTGTTGTTGTGTCCTATTCGATCTGATTTATCCATCTATTTATAGCTAAGAAATGAAAACAAAGTCTCCTATAAATGGGGGATGCCTTCGAATATTCTTTAGTTAACGTTGGAGACCAAGTAAAGCGGCTTCAACGTCTTTCTTCGAACAACTTGGACCGAGTCTTCCGGGGAAAAGGTCCTCATGAACGTTGCAAGCTTGGACTCGTATTCCAGCACATAATCCGTTAGTGATCCTTAGGATACCATTCAGGATGTTACCAATATCCTGAATTAGCATCCCGGGCATGAACAGATATAATATAATCAAGATATAACTTAAGATACTATCCATGATATGGGCTCAGAATTTCACCCATAACAATTGTCCCCAAAAATGTTACCGTTAAGGATCCTGAGTCCTAACGGTTACATTTTCACGATAACCAAGGTAATTAAGAGATAAGACCTGATGTGACCACTTGTAACTGCTCAGTCTATATTTACTTATTGCTTCCCTATATCTTCTCATTCTTATCTCCATTTAATCCTTACTGAAGAGAAAAAGGTAAAAATTTTCTCTCTCATTTCCATCTTCTTCCTCCTATTCTGCTCAACATTCCGGCAACTATATGGCGAGGCAGACCAGATCCAGCTCCGGTGATTCCGCTCCTACATTTATCCATCATAATATTCTCCAAGATCCGGAGAAAGAAATATGCTCCTTCGATAGTGCCCACTTGTCGGCTCTCAAAACCTCTGGCATCTTTCCGAAAGGGACGGTGTTTCGGCCGTTTGATCGGGAAATCCGATCAGACATGGTTTCTAAGGAGTGGTTGTGCTTTAATGCTTTTCCCTTTACCTTAGGGTTACAATTTCCGTTTCCCGATTTCATCACCGAGTTCTTTAACACTACACAAATCTGTTTCAGTCAAACAATGCTGATGCTTTGGCGAGTCCTGCTTGTTCTTGATCAAATCAAGAACAATCATATCCCTGATCTTTCCATCCATGACCTCCCATTAGCATATCGGCTTAGATGCCATGGTTCTTGTAGATTCTTGTTCTATTCTACCTCCGGCGACCCACTTATACTTCGTGCCACCAGGAATGAGGAGGAATGGAAGTCCAAATTTTTCTTTGTAAAAAGAGACTCAGTCCCTCTTTGTAAATTATTGCTAAAGGATCACCCGTTTGAATTTAACCAAGAATGTCAAAATGCCTTTAATGTATTGAAACAAAAGTTGGTTGAGGCCCCAATCTTGCAATCACCGAATTGGTCGTTACCATTCGAAATTATGTGTGATGCAAGTGATTATGCGGTGGGGGCCGTGTTGGGTTAAAGGGTAGACAAGAAACCGGTTGCCATTTACTACGCAAGTAAGACTCTCTCGGATGCACAATTGAATTACACAACTACCGAGAAAGAGCTACTTGCGGTGGTATATGCGTTGGATAAGTTTCGTGCTTACATATGGGGTACTAAGGTCATTGTTTATTCTGACCATTCTGCAGTTAGGTATCTCATGGACAAGAAGGATGCGAAGCCGAGGCTAATCCGATGGGTTCTCTTGCTACAAGAGTTTGACCTAGAGATTCGAGATAAGAAAGGGAGCGAGAATGTGGTCGCGGACCACTTGTCTCGGTTGAGTGTGGAGGATTCTTCCCGTGAAGAAATCAATGAGACTTTTCCAGATGAGCAAATCTTAAAAGTTGGAATATTACCATGGTATGCTAATATTGTCAACTATTTGGTTACAGGTGACTTGCCGGCTCATTGGGATAGAAGGAAGAGGTTGCACTTCCTGTCTCAAATCAAGTATTACACGTTGGAGGAACCGGACTTATTCAAGATTTGTCCGGATCAAGTCGTTCGAAGATGCATACCCGACGAGGAGATTCCTAGCGTCTTGATGCACTTGCATTCATTTGCTTGTGGGGGCCATTTCAGTGGTCACAAAACCGGGCACAAAGTGCTCAATAGTGGCCTTTATTGGCCGACGATTTTTAAGGATGCTTTTAATTTCGCTAAAAATTGTGTTGAGTGTCAAAAGTTGGGGAGTATATAAAAAAGGGATGAGATGCCCATGCAACCGATCCTTATTGTAGATATTTTTGATGTATGGGGGATCGATTTCATGGGCCCATTCCCTAATTCGCATGGCAACTTATACATTTTGGTGGCGGTTGATTATGTATCTAAATGGGTCGAAGCGATTGCCACTAAAACGAATGACCACACCGTTGTTTGCAATTTTGTTCAAACAAATATAATTTCTAGATTTGGGGTTCCCCGAGTGATCATTAGTGATGGGGGATCTCATTTCAAGAATTTCAATTTTGGCAAACTCTTGAAACGGTATGGTGTTGACCATCGAATTGCTACTCCTTACCACCCACAAACAAGCGGTCAAGTCGAGGTTTCCAATAGGCAAATAAAAGAAATTTTGCAAAAGACCGTTCGACCCGACCGAAAGGATTGGTCAACGAAGTTGAATGATGCTTTATGGGCTTATAGAACGGCTCATAAAACACCTATTGGAACCACTCCTTATCGCTTAGTTTATGGGTGGAATTGTCACTTGCCGGTTGAGCTTGTGCATCGTGCTTGGTGGGCTATAAAAGAGGTTAACATGAAATATGACGATGCAGGAAAGGAGCGAAAGTTAAAGCTTTGCGAGTTGGAGGAGCTTCGGGAGGAAGCGTACGAGTGTGCCTCAAAGTACAAGGATGACATGAAGAGGGCACATGACGCAAAGTTGAAGCCAAAGGAGTTTGAAGTGGGTCAAAAGGTTTGGCTCTACAATTCGAGGCTTAAATACTTCCCGGGAAAGCTCAAGAGTAAGTGGATGGGCCCGTATGTGATTACACGGGTCGGGAAACTTGGAGATGTTACAATCAAGGACCCGAAGGACGGGTCGAAGCAAACGGTTAACGGGCACCGCCTTAAACCATTCCTTGATGGTAACGAAGAGAAAAAGGACGCAAATGTGGAGTTGGTATGTTTCTTGGTAAGCGTGCCAACATATGAGGTGAAGTAAAAGGACCGGTAACACGTTTTGTAAAGTTATGTATATCTATTCAATTGTTTGCGTAGTTGGATGTGAATCGTTTCCGTTTCATACTAACCTTTCTTGATTGTGTGAAGTTCGGGCACTCCAAACGGGTCATGAAGATACAAGGTATGTTTTAGACTTGATTTAGTGCATTGAGGACAATACACGACTTTTTGGGGGGTGGTAGGGCCGTTAACGGTTATTTGTTTAAAAATTTTAACTTATAAAAATCACAAAAACATTTTTAATAATTTTTAGGAATTTTTAGTGTACATAGTCTCTTTAGTAAAATCTCATAATTTTCCTCATATTTTTCAAAAAAAAAAAAAAAAACCTGTACCCGTCGGCGACGGGGTGGTGGCCGTCGGCGACGGGGTCTCTAATGACCCGTCGGGTGAGTTTTGGCCGTCGGCAGACGGTTAAGCCGTCGCCCCACTTTTCAAATACGCTGCCCGTCGGCGACGGGGTGGGATCCGTCGGCGACGGGTTCCCAATTTCTTGCCGACGCAGGTCGGGTCTAGGGTCTAGAAAACGATTTAAAACTCCTTTTTACCTAACCAAACACCACCCAAACCCATTATTCACCACAAATTCGGTCCACAATCATTTTACACCATCTAAAGGTCACAAAGTTCCCTGCTTTCTCTCTCCTACTTACCCAATTCCTTCATCTTCTCCATCTTCCTCCTCAAGAACCCTAGCAACCTTCAAGCTTCCATAACTTCCTCAATCCTCCACCAAATCCACTGATTTTCGGGTCCATCTTGAGTAATTTTTCGAGAGGAACAAAACCCCTAACACGGTTTTCATCAATTCTTGCTATTGTGCGAGATTTCTGGGCGTGTTATTTAGGGTTTTTGAAGGGGTGTTCATCAAATTGCTTGTCTACCATCTTTTATTAGTTCTTCTTGTCTAACAACATCAAAGGTATGGATTCTTCTTAGAATTATGCTTGATTATCATATATTAGTGTTTTTCTTCCGAAATTTTAAACTTGTTGGTTTAAGAGTAGGTTGTTTAGACAATGTATGTTGTGCTAGCATGATTTTGAGCAAGATTAGTTGTTTTGAATGGAATTTGAGTATGTCATAACCATAGTGAAGTGATTACACTGTTATGAACATGATTGAACATGAAGATGATGTTGAATGTTTCTTGAAACTATATGAGATTGTAAGATTAACAAAAGATTAATAAGTTTATGACAAAGTAAGCGACTTTGAAAGTTTAAAGAGGCGATTTTGCATATACTTGTTAATTAAATTAAATTGTCAACATCATACCTCATGTTCAAAGTTTGGGAGTTAATGAAGGTTGAATCTATATTGATGTTTTGCTTGTTTGTGATTGTAGTCATGGCGGGAAGCAAGAGACAAAAGACTACCGGTCAAGCTTCATCATCCGGGATTGGGTCTTCTTCCGGTTTAATACCGAAGAAGTGGGAGCAACTGAGCTCTGTTGAGGAAAATGATCCAAGATTATACCGACAAGATTGGGAATGGGCAAAGTTCAGGGATAGCCAAAGTGCCAGAATTTGGGACGACGAGAAGAACAAACAGTTGTCGAGCTACCCAGATAGAAAGTTGGAAGCTAAGTTGTGGAAATGGAAGATGACAAACGGGGTGAACACGCCGATTCCAACAAGAGTGATATGTGAACGGACCGTGAATGTAGAAGAATTCCGGAACATCGGGATTGTACAAATGTTTGAGAGGTTAGGATGGGAGAGTGTTTTGGATTGGTGTGAAGACAATACTTCTAGGATCTACTTGTCGGAAGTATGTGAATGGTTGTCCACCTTGAGGCTTGTCAACAAGAATGAATCCCCTTCACAATGGAAGCTAGTGGGGAAGACAACTCGAGGTAACATGACGATGTCGTTCGAAACTATGAATCGTATTGCTCGGTTTGACTCTTTGGGAGCACAAGCATATGACTACCCCACCATCGAGCAGTTTTTGGATAACCATATGAACCCAAATGATGTTGATCAATTGACAGATGTTATTTTACCGACCCACCAAGGGGGGGAAATGAAGCGGAAACAAATGTCGCTTGAAGGAAAGATTCTTCAAGGTATCTCGGTTGAAAACATCTTAGCGAGGTTTGGTGATCGCGGGGGAGTGAGAGTCAGTGACTGTAGGGTGGTGCACGCCTTACTGTATGGGACCCCAACACTGTCGTGGAGGCACATAGTAATGATGAACACATGGGCTACCAGGGAGTCGTCACAGAGGCGGTTTATTCCGTATGCACGCCTCATTAGTGCCATGATTGTGCAGCAAAACTGTTTACCCTTGGAAGCACTATGGGTCTCTAAGCCAGTGGAGGAATTTAACGTGGCTTACATGAAGAAAAATTGGAAGATAGAGGTCAAGTTCTCGAGCCATAAGTATGTTGTGACCGATGAGTTGGGGAACAAGTATGAGGTCCGTACTTCTGGGGCACCACCCGTGCGGGAAGAAGATGTGGAGATGGATGAAGAAGAGGAGCAGGAAGCTGAACCTTCCGGGGCACAAGGACCGAGGCAACGATACATGCGGCCACACCGAGAGATTAACGCAGAAGTGGCAGGTTTTGTGACTCGGAGACGTGTGCCCTCTTACAAAAATTTTGATAGGGGGCAACAGGAGATATATGATAATGTCTCCGCGTGTATAGGAGAAGGTCGGGAATACAATCAAAGGAGAGAAGCTTGGCAAGGGTCTTACGGAGCTTCAATGCAAGAATACTGGGACGCTCAAGGAGCCCAACGTGAAAGAATGAATAAGTTCATGGAAGAGCAAGAACTGTTCCAAGCCATGCAAAGATCACACATGGAACAGTTAGCAAAGCAACAGGAGGATGAAACAGCCCGAAGGCGGGCATGGGAAGAAGCGGAAGCGGCGCGTCGACAACAAGAAGAAGAATTGAACCGCCGCCGTTGGAGTGCCATGTACGTCTCTCAAGAGATGGCGCTTAATAACGCCAAAGTGTTGCATGATCAGGAGCGACACCATAGAGACTACCAAGCCGGCCTCCCCTACGCCGAGCACTCGGGGTGGACAAATTACTCCGATCTTCCCTATCCTCAAGGCCCATCCGACCCGACTCCGCATTGGCCCGAAGCGGTAGGGTCTAGCTTCGTTCCAATCCCGTACCAACCACCGCCCCAAGGGGAGCAAAGCCCCTTAGATAACTATAGGGAGATGTTCGAGGCCCTCACTGGTTATCCATACCAACCCAACCCGCCCATGGATCCAAACGAGCGATATCAGCGGTAGAGGTATGGTATGTTTTATGTTGTTGTTGTTGTATATTATATTCCGTTATTTCTTTTCGTTTTTATTTAATTTATGTCTAGGTAAATGAACTTTGTGGGTGTGTTCCCTATATAACCCTCACGAGACCGACTCGTCCTCCCGAGCTATCGGGAGGTTTAAAGGGCTTGCGTGCATATGCTAAATGCCGTCGTGATTCCTACGAAAGTGAGTTAGGTTTATTGTTGTTGTAAAATATTTTCCACATAAAGTCAAAGGTACAATAATGTATGGCTTGGTAATAATTTCATAAAAGTGGTAGAATTAGGTAATTAACAAATTTTGATGGTTGTGAGAAGCATGCTTCTACACAAGGGTTAAGATTTGTAGGTACACTATGTTCGTGAGACGACCGCTTGGTTGAAAAGATGAAGAGCACACGAGGAACTAGCGAAAAACCAGGTGCATACGTTTCTTTTTACCTTTGATTTTTAGTTAGCAAATAAGTGGATTGTATTTTGTATTTTATTTTCCGGGGTGTAATTTTGGGAAGGTTAGCCGTGTCACATCCCTTGTGCTTTACAAACTCTAGTTCTTACACATTGAGGACAATATGTACCTCAAGTGTGGGGATGGGGGAGTAGTAAAAAATTTTCGATTTTGACCCGTTCATTTAAATACTACACATTGAGGACAATGTTTACCTCAAGTGTGGGGATGGGGGAAAATTTCAAAAATTTTTCAAAAATGTCTTGTTTTCAAAGCAATCTCAAAAGCACAAGTAACCAAGTCAACGAGGGATGTCACAAACCATTTGGTCTTTTGTCATGGTCAAGTTCAAATTAATAAGCATATCGGGTATTTAGCGGGTGGTTATTTGAGAATAATTCGCCTAAGGAACTAGCAATGTATGCATATCACATATCATACCCTTATACGTGAGGTTTGAGCCCTTTATACATCATAGATTCACATTCACATGTTTCTTTGTTTGAGTGGGCCATTAGTCGCGTATTGTAGAACTTGCAACTTTTGATACATTTGAGACTATAGACCAAATACAAGCACGAGAATGATTAAGGCATTAGGTAAACCTTTTCCTTTTAAACCATTTATCTATCCTTACCCAAACCAGTACCTTAGTTACCCATTTTGAGCCTATACCTTTCGTTTGATCACCCACTTAGCCCATAACCATAAGCTTTTTCGTTTTTAACCCGTGTGATGAAAAATTCGATTATAGGAATTTAAGTTTGTATAGTTGTGATTCAAAAAAAAAAAAAAAATTCAGAAAATGTTGCGAAAAAGAATGAAAAAGCATTGAGAAAAACACAAAAAGATGTACTAGTAGCTTGTTGAATAAAAGGCGAAAGATGTTGCCTCATAGTTGATGTTTATAGTGAGTCTTGTTTAGTTTAGTGGTTTGTAATAAAAATCGAATTTTTCATCACCTTAGTCACTTTAAAAATATCCTACTCCTACCCTTCGCCTAGCCCCGTTACAACCCCTCAAAGACCTTTTGACTTGTGCTTAGTATTTGTGTTCGATAGTGGAGAATGATTGAGTTGCAAGCCTATGCGGGTACGTGTTCTAATCGGTTTTGAGCGATTAATTGTGGAAATGCTAGTACATTATACATATTAGCAAATTTTTAAGCCGAGTGGAGAGCACATTGTGAGGGATATGCATTAGTTGTTAGTTTTACGGGCAGGTTAATCTTGGGTAACCATTTGTGTATCTAAAGCACGTCACCACTAAATACATTGAATATTGAAAAAAGAGTTTGAACTTTTGTATGACATTAGACCTTAACCTTTGTCTCGAGAATAGAATGTATATTCATTGTTTGACCCACGTGAAAGTGAAAAACAAATTTGCTTGAGGGCAAGCAAAAGACAAGTGTGGGGATGTGATACGTGGTTGAAAACCGGTGCTTGTTATTGTTTAACTTAAAGTTTTTACGTAAGTTTTAGTTTCGAATAGCCTACTTTTAATCAAGAATGTGTTTTGCAGGTTTGATGGAGTTTAAGGAGCTTTTCGGGAGCTTTACGGGTCACCGGGTCGAAAACCGGAGCACCGGGATGTGTTACGGATCAACCGGAAGTGCAAGGATGAAAAATGGGGGACTGGTGTTCAAGAAGCCGTCGGCGACGAGGTATAGCCCGTCCCGGATGGGTCCCAGATAACCCCGTATGCCACATATGTCGTATCCAGACGATTAGCCCGTCGGCCACAGGAACAATTTTGGGAACCCGTCGGCGACGGGGTCAGGCCCGTCGGCGACGGGTGTTGATTTTTTGAAACGCGAATGTTGGCCATTTGGGGGTTTATTTCGATTCCTATTGGTCCTAGCTCCTTCAATTCGGGAGTTACACATCATTTGGAGTTTGAAAACATAACTTGGAGCCATTATTCACCCATCATCTCATCTTCAATCAACCTACCATCCTATATACAACCCGAATCAAGAACAATTCATCATCATCTTCTTGATTCGAAACCCTAGCTCCACGAATTCCCCAATCCATCAATTCACTCACCCATTCACCATCACCAATCATCCGAATCCCTAACCTTCATCCATCAATCCATCTTCACGCTTCATGATGATCCAAGTCAAGCTTTCAACATCCGGTGATCAAGTTTCTTCAATCATGCTCGGCTAATTTCTTGGATGTTTCACCCCGGTGTAGGTTATTGTAAGTCTAGGGTTTGAACAATGATTTAGTTTGGTTTTGTGACAACTTGATTTGTATTTGAATTGATTGACAATTGTCTTGCATTTGAACTATATTTGTGAATTGTCGAGTGAGTTATGAAATTTGACTTTGCGAAATAAGTTTGTGCAATTATGCCTTGTCATTCAAAAGGTTTTACTTGTCCGAAGTAACGAAGTGCATTGTAGTCCGTGTATGCGTTGATAACAATTGGCACCTAAGCTTTGATGATAGAAATCCGTTAATAACATATTCAAGTGAATTAAATCTAAAACTTGTAAGAACCCTAGGATTGCAATAACCGAACCGGGTGTGAACCTTGTTTTCTCTATCTTGTCAAAACCTTTATTTACATCATTGCAATTGTTTGTTTTTAGTAGTTATAATTCACATCTCCAATCAAACAAAAACACAAAAACATATTTTAGCAAGCTTCATAAAAGTGACATTTCCTACATTTCATTCAAAATCCATTCGCAAACCACATACTCTTCGTGGTTCGACCCCTTGCTACCACTAGCTATTTGTTAAGGGTAATTAGGGTATATAAATATTATCTTTGACCGGAGCGCGACACTCCGATCAAGGAGCTCGAGACCACTGTTGCTGACCAAGGTGCCATTGCTGAAGCCAAGACCCGACATTACGAGGATAAGCTGAAAAAGGTCACTCAGGATGCTGAGATAAAGCTGGTTGCCATCCAAGTGGAGCACGAACAGGCCATGGTCTCCTTCTAGGAAGGGATAAAAAACTCAACTGTTGTCTCCCTGCTACAAGCTCGCATCAAGATGGCTTATGAGGCTAAGGGGACAGGCCTGGAGTGTCCATCCTGGCCGGTTGATTCCTGGGTGGCAAAGCTGAAGGAGATTGGAGGCAAAGCTGTGCCGTATCCTGCTGAGGCTGGTGAGTCCTCTAAGTCAGCAGAGTTGCGATTTCTGGGTGCATTCGTTTTGGGTAAAAAAGGTTTTGTAAAAAAAAGTTAAAACCTTAAACTTTTTAACGTAAACGGTAAACTTTTTAACGTAAAACGTAAAGTTTTTAACGTAAAACCTAAATTTTTTAACGTAAAACGTAAAAAGTTTAACGTAAAACGTAAAAAAGTTTAACGTAAAACGTAAAAATTTTAACGTAAAACGTAAAACATGAAAAGTTTTACGTAAAACGTAAAAAGTTTAAAAAATTTAATGTAAAATGTAAATCGTAAACTTTTTAACGTAAAATGTAAACTTTTATGTAAAAACTTTTTAACGTAAAACGTAAAACTTTTTCTACGTAAATTGTAAGACGTAAAAAAACCGTGTAATAAAACGACGCCTAAACAAAGGGCGTGAATACGGGGCACAAAAACGCCGCGAAAAAACGGGACGTAAAAAACGCCGTGTTAAAACCCCCGACGTAAAAAACGGCGCGTTAAAAAACGACACTTGAAAAAGCCAAGCGTAAAAAACGGCGTGAAAAAACGACGCGTTAAAAAATGATGCGTGAAAAAGGCGGGCGTAAAAACGGAGTGCAAAAACCGGCGCGCAAAAAAATAGTTTTGTTAAAAAAATTTGAATTTAAAATGCTTTTAATAAAAAATTTTGTTTAAAAAATAAAAAGTAATATAATAAAATAAAAAAGTAATAAAAAAATAAAGATAAAAGGACAAAAAAAGTAATTTAACAAAACTAGCCATTTGGATTAAAATATTAAAGACATAATATGACAAAATGTATTTAATATTAATTTTAGTTACTTTTAATCACATCCATCCATATTGTTGATCTAGTGGCTAGAAAGTGGTTCTCTCAGTTCTTACAACTGGAGGTGGATTTCATTTTAGCGGTCCCCAATATATATATATATATATATATATATATATATATATATATATATATATATATATATATAGGGAGAGGATCATGAGAAAACTAGATATAAATGAGAAAACTAGAAAACTAACTAAAATTCACTAAAAAGGATGGGGAGGGAGACTTTTAATGAAGGAGGGGTAAAATTGGAACAAAAAATATATAACTTTTCAAACATTTCCCATTTCTCCATACGTTATCATTTTAAAACAAAAATGGCACCATAAGATCACAAATTTTCTTATCTTTCATTCAAGTATATTCGAGCATATTTCTTATGACATAAAAAAAGATTTATGGTGTCGTCTTGTTTTCAACACTATTATTATACTAGTGCACATGTGCAATGTAACATGTACTACAATTGCATTACATGCTTAAAATTAGCTTTTTGAGTCTAGTTTAGCTTTTAGGGTTAGTTTTTTTGTAGGTTTAGGATTAGGATTAGGTTTTTGGGTGTGGGGGGAGGGGGGTTTAGGTTTTTTTTTTTTTTTGGGGGGGGGGGGGGGGTTAGGTTTTTTTCGGGTTTATGTTTAGGGTTTAGTTTTAGGTTTTTGGGGGGTGGGGGGTGGGGGGTAGGGGGTTTAGGTTTTTGGGGGGTGGGGGGTGGGGGGTTAGGTTTTTGGGGGGTGGGGGGTTAGGTTTTTGGGGGGTGGAGGGTTTAGGTTTTTTTTTTTTGGGGGGGGGGGTGGTGGGGGGTTTAGGTTTTTTTCGGGTTTATATTTAGGGTTTAGTTTTAGGTTTTTGGGGGGTGGGGGTTTAGGTTTTTGGGGGGTGGGGGTGGGGGGTGTTTAGGCTTTTGGTGGGAGGGTGAATTTAGGTTTTTTTTGGGGGGGTGGGGGGTGGGGGGGGGGGTTAGGTTTTTGGGGGGTGTCGGTGAGGGTGGGTTAAGTGGTTTAGGCTTTCCGTATTAGTGCACATGTGCAGTACAACAATTTTTTTTTTTTTTTGAAATTTTTTTTCCATACATAAAAAGTAGCGATTTATCTTTAAAAAATTGTAAAAAAAAAAAATTTTGGTATTTTTTTTGGTTTTTTTAGGTTTTTTTAGTTAGTTTTTTGGTTTTCTCATTTAAACTAGTTTTCTCATGATCCATCCCCTATATATATATATATATATATATATATATATAGGGGAAGGATGTATAGAAAACCCACTTTAATTTAGAAAACCCGGGAAACTCAAAGCTCCCGATGTTTTTTTTTCTTGAAAAAAATTACACATGTTACATACATGTTTTTAAGGGTTTTGGGCAAAAAAAAAAATCAAAAAAGCGCCGAGTAGATATTTAAAAAAAAATAAACAAGTTTTGGTGTAACACATGTTACATTCATCTGACATATTTGTAACATGTGTTACACCAAAACTTGTTTATTATTTTTTTTTTAATATCTACTCGGCGCTTTTTTGATTTTTTTTGCCCAAAACCCTTAAAAACATGTATATAACATGTGTAAATTTTTTCAAGAAAAAAAACATTGGGAGCTTTGAGTTTCCCGGGTTTTCTAAATTAAAGTGGGTTTTCTATAGATACTTACATTATATAAATATATATATATTGGAGAGTTCAAATGAGAAGAATTTTTTTGTAAGAAGAAAAAAGAAGAAGTTTCAACCAATAAGAATGCTTCATTTAATATTTGCATTTAATTTTAATATAAGGGTATATTGGTAAACTTGCAAATATCATTAATTTGTATTTTTCCCCTTTAATAACTAACTAAATTAAATTTGTAACCCCTTTTCAAAATATATACTTTTTCCAAGTTAAAAAAACAAGTTAATTTAAAGTGTAGAATAAATTACTAGTTGTGTAGGATAAATTACGAGTTGTGTAGGATATATTTTCGAGGTGTGTAGGATAAATTTCGACTGTGTAGGATAAAATTCTATAATGTATAGGGTATGTGTAGGAAAATTTTGATATGCTTAGGTTTTGTAGATTATATGTAGGATAATTAATGATTGTTGACTGATTAATTAAAGAGTTAATAAATAATGATATGAGTTATAAATGAAATAGTATTTTACTAATATGCCCTTTCTTCTTTTTCTTCTCACATTAAATTTCTTCTCAAATGAACCTTCCCATATATATATATATATATATATATATATATATATATATATATATATATAGTGGAGAGTTCAAATGAGAAGAAATTTTTTGTAAGAAGAAAAAAAGAAGAAATTTCAACCAATAAGAATGTTTTATTTTACTTCATTTAATATAAGTATTTAATGCTATTATAAGGGTACATTGGTAAATCTACATAGGTCATCAATTTGTAGTATTCCTCTTTAATAGCTAACTACATTAAATTTTTTTGTAACCTATCTTCAAAATATATATTTTTCAAAAAATAAAAAAAAATAATTTAAAGTGTAGGATAAATTACGAGTTGTGTAGGATAAATTACGAGTTGTGTAGGATGAATTTCGATATATGTAAGATAACTTTTGATGTGTGTAGGCAAAAAAAAGTTAGTGTGGAGGATAATAGTCTTTATGACTAATCAATGAGTCAAAAAGGATAATACATGAGATAAATGAAAAAACTATTTAATGTTTTACAAAATTACCCTTTGTTCTTTTTCTTCTCAATTAAATTTTATTCTCAAATGAACCTTCCCCTATATATATATATATATATAGGGGAAGGTTCAAATGAAAACCACTTTTATCGCGTAAACTCGAAAACTAACTAAAAAACCCTAAAAAACAAAAAAAAATCAATTTTTTTATTAAAAATCGCTAGTGTTTTTATATATAAGAAAAAAAAAATTTCAAAAAAAAATTGTAGTGCACATGTGTAATAATTCACATGTGTACTATTACAAAGGGCTGTCCAAACTGCTCGACGATCGCTCGAAAAATGCCCGAAAAATGCTCGTTCGATTCCCGCTCAGTTTGTAACTAAGCCGCTCGGCTCGGTTCGATTTGAAAACGAGCCAAGCATGAGCAAAGGTCTGCTCGCTCGTCGATCGCTCGGTTTCGCTCGAATTATTTTTATTAAATAATATATATATATAAATATATAGATTTTAAAGATATATATATATATATATATATATATATATATATATATATATATATAGAGGCCGGTTAACATACAAATACACTAATCGTACATTATGTACGCTACAAGAACAACCGTCCGATCATCTCATTAAAAGCGCGTGTTTAACAATTAAATTAATCAAATTAAAATTAATAAAAGAAACTGCCAAGGTTAAAATCGTCCATAGCGAGAACAAAACCCCTGATAATCAGCACACAATAACTCAAAATCATACCGTAAACCCAAAATCAAAACATTGCATTCTCCTTCTCCAAAACGTTCCCTGCTACTCTCTATTGCGATTTCAACTACGATTCCATGAATATTGAGAAAAGAAACAAAGCAAACAACGACAGACCACAAGCGAAGAAGATGAATCCAGGTATCTATTTACATTTGCGATTTAATAGTGGAATATACAGGAGCTTTAAAATCAAATGCGATTTTGTTTGTTTATTAACGTTTTAACTGAAACATATAGTTTTATAACATTACATATTGATAACAACTTCAATTTTGCTAGGGTTTATTACAGGTATGTTTATTTATTAGGTTTTGCATTTTTTATGCAGTTTTTCTTAATGATACTGATAGATGTGCGATATCATATAGGGTTTTGTGGTGGTTTTTATGACATTTGCGATTTCATATGATAAAAAAATAGTATGTGGAAGGTTTTTTGTTTTAGGTTAGATTAAACTTGCGAATTGATATAAATGCACATGCAATTTTATATCATAAGTTAGTTGTATTTGTTTATGATTTATAATGATTGATAGTTTAGGTAATGCTTATGTAACAAATGCGAAATCATAACTCATATATGCGAATTGTTAAATAACACATGCGAATTGATACCTAACACATGCGAATTGATGACTTGTTGTACATGATTAACTGATAAATGCGATTTTGTAAGTGTTTTTAACTATAGCATGCGATTTTGTAGAAATAGAATCTGATGATGACTTTGAAGGACCAATATCAACTCTGATAAAAATTAACAAGAATAGAAAGAGATTGGTGATTGAAGAAAGTTCAGAAGATGATGACTTTGTTAAGCCACCCCCAAAAAAAGAAAAAACATGATAAGAAAGAAGATAAGAGGAAATCAAAGATACACACAAAAAACATTCAAAAAAGGTGCAACAACCTAAAACAGAACATAGAGAGTTCTTCAAATACAACAATGAAGCAATATTGCTGAGATGCCAACCTAACTCATATATGGATACTGTTAGAAGATTTTCAAAAAAACAGATTGATGATGTGAGGGATATGGGGTTTGGAGCTATTCTGGATATCAACATCAACCATATTTCGACAAGATTGGCATATTGGCTAGCGATTGATGAGAAGTTCGATAAGCTAAACGTAGGAAAACACCAAATAAAAATAACACCAGACACAGTTTACGAGGTATTTGGAATACCAAAAGGTCCAAAGAAGGTTGAAATAATAGTCGATAAGAGAAAAGTCAAAAAGCAAGAAAAAATTGAAAAAAGTCAAGAACCGGGAAATGCTGTCCGGGATACATTCATCCGCCAGTGGGGGCAAAACGCGAGAATTACCCATGGCTTAATTGCAAATACAATGGAAAATCAAAGAGATGGAGGGAGTCTGTTTAAATTAAATTTCCTTGTATACTGGATGATCTTCTTTGCAGAAATTACAAAGGCAACACTTGCAAATGATAGATGTTTGCTCGGTGTAGAAGATGTTGAGGAAATAAAAAATCTAGATTGGTGCTCATATCTACTCGAAACATTGCGCCGGACACGAGCGGGCTGGAAGAACTATAAGATACAGTTCGTGGGACCTGTTGCCTTTCTTACGGTATACATTACTACATTTAATAACATATTTAAAATACTAGTTTGTTCTTTTATATAATTAAATGATCTTGCGATTTATACAGCTTCTATACACGCATGAGTACAACAAAAAGCTTAACCTGTTTGAGAAAGCCGTGGAGATACCGGTTATTCGTTATATAACATCTTCGGAGATTGATAAAGTCGAAGATCATATTTCGGATAACGGACCTCTATGGATATCAAGTGAGAGTGAAGAAGAAGAAGAAAATAAAGAAGAAAATGAAGAAAAAAATGAAAAAGAAGATGGTCCTCCTGAGGATGATTATACACTACGACCACCGGTTGACACAACGATAAGCTACAAAAGAAGGACTGCGCGCGCAGTACAAAACGAAGAAACCGGGGCAGAGCCAAAAGATGACGAGATCATTGATGATTTCATGGATTTCAGTTTTGAAATTCATGAAATGTCTCAGATGAACATTAACTTTGAAGTTGGAACGCAGACACAGAAAATGATGGATTATTGCAACACTCCTGCTCAACTTTCACCATCGGTATTCTACGACACAGCCCACGAACAACAACTAGAGGCTTCGAGAGCAAACAAAAAGGTAAGCGTAAAAAATATTAATTTAACTTATTTAACTTAATCAGTTATATTTAACTTCTAGATTGATAGTATCTTTTTTACTTGAAAAATATTACAGAATCTGTTGAAAAAGATGAAAGCAAATGTCAAAAAATACCTTAAAATGGTTAAAGATGTTCAAGAGATGAACAACTTAGTGTCAGAAGCAAAAACTAAGTGTTTTTGGGATCTGGAGGTTATGAAGGCTTGTAAGGAGTGGGATCAGACGCTTCAGAATAATCCCATTTGTGTGCCACCTGATCCGGTTCAAGAGCATGAAACTGCAGCCTCCCCTGTTCATCAAGAACCTGAAACCCCAGCTTGTGAAGTTCATCATGAAGTTACTACACACGAAGAAGGTAGAGAGGATGAAGAAGCTCAAAAAGTAATATCAACAGTTTTGGTACAAATGGCATCAGAAGGTAAAACATGCGAACTCAATATTAACACATGCGATATAATGTAAAAATTCACTACATTTATGCACATGCGAAATCCTACAAAAACACATGCGATTTGTTAAAAAACTTCAAAGTTTGATTTCGCACAAATATGTCATGTATAACCCTGCGATTTTGATTATACTAAATATTTTGTATCTATAGGTATACTGCAACCAGATGATGGAAGAGTCACAGACACCCTTATCGCAAACATTCAAACTGTGGAACCGGGTGTATATGCTTACCAAACAACTGCCAAGGGTAATAAAACCCTTTACTTTAGGAGAAAAATTAAACATCATAAATTATTGTATATCTTAAATTACTCTGGCATGCAGAAACTGGTGAAAATGAAACTGTTGTCGAAGAGACAGTGAACTTGGCAGAATCTACACAAAAAGTCCAGGAAGAAGTGCCAGAAAAAGACCCTCAACAACTCGATACGGATGTTGAAGTTGAAAAGGAAATGGAACCTGAATGCCCTCAGGTAACTGCTGAAGAATTGCATTCAGTTGAGTTGGTTTTGAGCATAGGACCAACATTGGAAGAAGATAAAGGAAAAAAAAACAAACTAAGGGGAGGAAAACCACAAAGCCAAAGCAAGTTCCAAAACAAGTTATACCAAAAGGGTTAAACGAACTGCTTTATAAGACAATAGAACAAGCAAAAATAAGAGGTGAGAAAAGATGTGCAGAGCTTGGAGACAAATTTTGTTCCCCTTACTGCAATAGAGTGGTAAACATGCATGAAGCACTCTTGACCCAAGAATTGAGTGTGATCCGCTTCACATTTGCTACCTTTGCAGGCTTGTAGTAAGTAGAAAAACATATATCAACAAACAAACATCTAATAAAAATATACACAAAACAAAAACTAATTATTTATTTTATGACTGGCAGAGAAGAATTTTATCGATCAAAAACTGAGGTTGCAACATTCAAAGCTGTGTTTGAAAGCTTCTACAGGGAACAATACGTAGCATCGAACGGAATAGATGCATTTGTAGATATTCTAAACCTTGAAGAGAAGAAAAGGGATAGAAAATCATCACCACACAGATTCTTCTTGTATTCCACAATGATGGTATGTTTTCATATACATTTTCTCATTTGAAATTCTAAAAAGTAAATGCATATTAAATGATTTCGCAAACTAGTTATATCTAAATCGCATGTATTATGGCAGAATTTTTGCTTTTGAAACATTTTCATACTGTTGTAATTTCGCATGTGTTGTATATACTAATCACATGTGAAAATAATCAAATGTTTGCATTTCTCCTACTGTTGTCATTTCGCATTTGGTACATACACTATTCGCATGTGAAAAAAAAAACCATTGTTTGCATGGATTTGACTCTGGTTACATAACATACAGCCGAATATCTGTTACGACGAGGAGAAATACACAGGCAACCAACGACTCAAAATATTTGCCTCGAATTTTGAAGACATGTTAAATAGATATGAGGTAAAAAAAACTTGAATCGGTTGACCTGGTGTTTATTCCGGTACTTCAAGGTGACCACTTCTATGTCTTGTGCTTCAACTTAAAATCCGGCAAAATTGATCTGATTGACAATTCAGCTGCAAAACAAGAGTTTAAGGAAAGATACAAGGGGCTTCCAGACACACTGGTAATACAAAAACCTATACATATACATGTTATATTTTATGTAAAAGCTACTAACACAATGTTACAATGTTACAGAGAAGGGTATTGGTTTATACCTACAAAATGCTTTAAAACCAACACCGGCTATAGAAGAACTTGCAACCTCAGTGATAGAAAGAAAAGAGATGGATTGGAGGACGAAGAATAACGGAGTAGACTGTGGAGTGTTTACGATGCGTCACATGGAAACGTACAAAGGAGACCAAAAACCATGGGTGACAGGATTTGTGAATGAAGATGAAGTAAACAACAGACAGAAAGCACAACTTCATCTCCTAAGGACAAGATATCTCAGCAAAATCATTCTATTAGAACACAACATGCATCGTCAAAAAATAATTAAAATGGCCAATGCTTTCGACAAAAGGCCAGACAAAGAGAGGTATATGAAAGATCTGGATAAGATAATCCCAGAAAGGATGAGTACATATTTTGACAGGGAAAACTAAACTTCATTTGATGATGTATTTATGTTACATATTTCAACTGTTTCAACTGTTTCAACTGCTTTAGTTCTCTTATTAATTTCGCATATATTGGTGTTTCTTAATTGGCAATTGTGTTTTTATTTCGCATGTGTTTTGTTTGAAAATCGCATGTTTCACAATGAATTATTAAAATTTGCGAAATACAAGTCCATTACATAACAAAACATGCAAATTTATTGGAACATACACCAAAAAAAAAAACAAAACAGTTCATTCAAAAGATGAAAGAAACTCTATTTTCATCTTCATTGAGCATCTTAATACAGTTATTGCACCGGCCAACTCTTTCAACTGTTTCTCATCCCTCTCACCCAAATCCACCATAAACATAACTGCAATTTCTTTAAGACTACTCACTTGCATCTGGGATAAGTTCAGAATTTCTTATCTTCTCTTCATGTTTTCCGTTACACGAGAAATGTTGGCCTCCAACATCTCTTGACAAGTTTGATCCTCTTGAATCTGTTGCTGAATCCTTTTCCTCAAAACCTGCTTAATACTTGGTTCAGAAGAAGAAGAAGAAGAGGATGTTGGTAGATCTGCCATTTTTTAATAGGATGTTTGCAATAGTGATGAAAACATAGAATATATAATAAAAAAAATATTGATATGAATTATTGAAATAAATATTGAACTGAATTATTTGATTTAATAATTGAAACACACTGTGCGAAAATAAAATAATTACTCATAAAGATTGCGAAATCAAAAGCTACAATTGATAAAATCTTTAAGGTTTGCGAAGTCTCGAATTAAACTTGCGAAATTATATATCAAACTTCATTGTGTGCGAAATGACTATATTTAACATGCGAAATTATACAACAGATCCATTCTTTTACTAGTTGGATTATTTTAACACATCACATGCGATATATAAAAAGGCACATGCGATATAGTAACACAACAATTAATTCCAATAAACACTTATCTTCTACCCTGATTACAAATCTAATAATAAAAAAAAACTTTAAATCAAAAAAAAACCCAAAACTCAAATAAATGACGAATCAAGCATTTTCTGAAATGGCCGTTCTGAGTGGAATCAATCAAAAACCCTACAATCGAATTGAAAACGAAGAATACTTAAATGGAACGGTTAGGAAACGAACTCCATAATTGACGGGATTCAATGATTAGCAGTTGAAAATGTTAGAATAGAATGTCTGATATACCCTTATTTATTAAAATTGAATCAGGACACGTGTATGGCTGCTGTTGTAGCGTACATAATGTATGATAGTGAGATTTGTACCATACTCTTTACCTATATATATATATATATATACTACATTATAAAGCATATAGGAAGGATAGAAATGGCCATTTGCCACTTTACAAGTCTTTGAAGCCCATTGTACAAACCTGTTAAGCACAAAGTGTTGAAAACTTGTTTTCAACACCTGATGATACCCACGCGGATCTTACCGAATCAACTTGACCCGTTTTTAGTTTGATGGATCCAATATATTCTTTCTATCACTCTCTAAACCACAATTGTTTCATCCGCCGCTCCACCTTTCTCTACAAACCCTAGATCCTCCACCGCACCTCCACCTTTCATCCATGGAACCGGTCGTCGCCATCACCGTCTTCTCCCCTTTCATCCATGGAACCGGTACCGTTTTTTACCCTATCTTGTACGTTTTTTTTTAATCTTTGTCAGATCTGTGATAATACTTTTAGATCTGTGTTGGTTTTGTGATTTTTTTAATGTTCTGTGAATGGATTAACATAGAGAGTATATATTTTTGTATTGATTAGGGTTTTTGTTTTCTGGAAATTTGAATATAGTTGAAGACGAAGACCGATGAACAGGTGAAAGAGAGAACACTGCGGCTTGGTTCAAGAACCTTCAAATTCAGCCTTAGTGGTACCGTTTTTTACCCTATCTATAGTTTTGTTTGTTAAATTTTATATCATTTAAGTTTTTTATAAACATCTTTGTCAGATCTGTTATAATACTTTCAGATCTGTGCTGGTTTGGTGTTTTTTTAATGTTTTGTGAATGGATCTACGGAGAGAGTATATATTTTTTTGTATTGATTACGGTTTTTGTTTTCTAGAAATGTGAATACAGTTGAAGATGAAGACCGTGGGGTCTTCATTCTTTTGTGAGCATCATGTTGGCTGTTTGCTGGATGCACTCGCGAATCGTGGTCTGTCGAATACATTGGCTACTCGGATATTGGTGAGATTTTCATGGTTTCTAGGGTTTTTATGTCTAAATATGTGGAAGCTGATGTTTTAGCTTTTGATTTGCAGCTTGGTATAACCGGCTAGCCTTCTCAGCTCCTTAAATATGTTTTTAATATAGTTAACAATAACAATTTTGACCCATTCACTTGTGTGTTGGTTGCTTCTCGCTCCAGGTCATGCTAATGTGTTAAATTGATAAGAATTTTAAAAGAAATTAGCTAAAAAAGGAAACGGATCAGGAGTTGCTCATGCATAATTATAACAACTTTACTATTATGTAATACAAATAAGTAATTATATATTTGTGCAGGTGGTCTTGAGTTTAAAATTGAGTTTTAATGTATTTATATGCAGGGTCTGTGAATGGTTCCAACTGCAAGGAATTGGGAGGGCTAAGAAATGTTGATGTTTCATAGTTGGTGGAGCCTCTCTCAAGGTAAATTATATCATTATTGATATTTTTTTCTTAGTTTATAGTTTTTACTTTTTAGGTAATTTGTATATGAAACCCGAATTCACTGTTTCATCAAGGCTGCTAAAGTGAAGAACAGTATATGAGGTTTAAATCACCAGTCTTGCAAAAATGCTAGAAAAGAAAAGAAAAAAAACAACATAAATCTACACATTATAAGAAATCTACATATTAGTGAACTTGGTGCTGTTATTTGGTTTCATTTAAATTCATGTTAAGGTAAGTTAATTGGCATATTACTGTTACCCAACTTGACCCTGCGACAAATCTGTTTTCCTATCTTTATTTGTATTAACCTAATTTTTTCGCTTGGTGATTTGGTGGCTGCAGCCAAAACTAAGGGATATGCCCAGTGAGGTTCTAGAAGAGGAGGGTTGGGCTCTTGTGTATGACAAATCTGGATAAACTGAGCGGGCCTAAACTACCGAATATGGCGGAACCATCACAGCTTATGACTGAAGACACACGGGCTGCTCTTTATGTTGCACTCCCGGTTCTTAGTCAAGGAAAGAAATGGGTCCTGCTGTACGGGTATTGCATTTGATTTTGATTGTGTTGTATGGAAGAATTTGTAGTGTTATGTTATTTTTATTTTGTATTTGGTTTTCATATGCAGTACATGGAGGCATGGTATATCTTTGTCAACTTTGTATAGAAGAAGTAATCTTTCCCCCGGGCTAAGTCTGCTGGTAAGTCCGAATTCAACCTGTTTATAACTTTGGGTCAAACTAGTCGCAAGGCGTCCAAAGTGCATATTTTAGACATAAAACCTTCTAAATTATCTTTAAACTGAAACTTGATTAACAAATTTCAGGTTGTCGGAGATCATAAAGAGGCGGTGTTTGGTGGTTAGTTGAGGCACCCTTGAAACCGTCAACTAAGAAAAGATATTAGGTATGCTTATTTGAGACCTCCAACCAAGAAAAGATATGAAATATATATGGATTAACTTCTTTTTATTTTTTAATCATTCTTTCACTGGTTGGTGAATACTATACAGGGATCAAATGATACATTTGTTTTCACAAATACCCCTGGTTGTCCTGTTATATTTCGTCCATCAGGTACTGCAGTTTTTCTCAATACAGACTTTCCTTGAGATTAGTAGTGGCAAAATGGGCGGGTTGAGAAACATGTGAAAACAAATTTGGGTCAAAACAAATTTGGTAATGAATAGTTGTATTTTTCGTTTACATGTTGTTTTGATCTGATCTGATCAGATCAAGTGTTAGTCAATGTATACTGATTGATTCGAGTTCCTTAATTCATTTTGAACATGTTTGATTTTGTTAGGTTTTGGTTATGAATATTTGCTCTATTATGTGTTGTTTTGGTGCATCTGTTTAGAAATGGAGGTCTGTTTGGCTTGATTTGTGTAGATTCAAAATTATTATCAACATAGGGCATATTTGAGATATGAAGATTGATTGATTGGTATATGTGTTACATCTCGGAAGTCGTGACAGAATGAGTGTTTGCTTTGCTCACATTATGAATTAAGAAAAGTTTTGTATGCTTATTTGGATGGACTAATCAATGTTGACTGCATGCCATGAAAAGTGGAATAAATCTGTTGGATAGCTTGCTATAGGTGGTTATGGGTTTACTCTTTATCTATAGGTGTCTCTATGACTTAAACTGTGAAACTATATATATGTGAGAGAGAGAGAGAGAGACAAAGTTATTATTTGAGTCTGATCTGTTTATAACTTCTACATATGTGTTTGGATTTGGTTAACTTTATGTTTGCGACAAGAGTTATGTTTATTGACTTGAGCAATCATATTAATGGTTTTTTAATAGAAAATAAATATTATTAGTTCATTACCAACTAAAAAGATTTAGTAAAATATTTTATTGAGATTTTGTAATCACTAATCATATATTGACCAATGTGTAAATATAAGACATTCAAGATTTACCTTATCCGAGCAGGCGAGCAGGAGTTGCAGCAGAAGCAAGAGGTCGTGGAGCGAAACCCTAACAACGTCGACGAGCTGAACGGTATATGAAGTCTAAATCTGTATTTTCATACGTTTTTGTTCGCTATTTAAGTCTGATCTGTTTAATATTTATACAGTGTTTGGATAGGGTTCAATGACACCGAATCGATGATTTTCTCTCTATTCGACACAAGATCCACTGGGGTTGACCTCTAGGTATCGTTATAAACCGCATCTAATGTTTTTTGTTTGTTATTTGAGTCTGATCAGTTTTTGTACTTGCATTCATCAGTTTTTGTACTTGAATTCATCAGTTTTTTTACTTGAATTCATAAAGTTTAGATTGTTATTTATGGTTTCTAAATGCAGTGGGAAAACTACCAGCAACTCAAGCAAACCCTGATGTTTTCTTTGCATTTTAGGGGGAACATGGGTGCTTCTCTCCCAGGGCATACAAAACACAGGTTAATTGGCGACAGCTCGCCATATTTAACATATAAATAAACTTTATATGTTAAATTTGGCGGGCTGCCGCCAATAACCTGTGTTCTGCATGCCCTGTGGAGAGATGCGCCCATTTTCCCCCTAAAAAGCATAGAAAACCTTAGGCGATTCAACCTGCCGCAAGTCGAAACCGACAATGAATCAGGTAAAAACTCTAAACAGCTTTGCACTTGCATCAAATGATAACTCTTTTGAATAAACTTATTGTTTGACAGATTAGATCAGCAACTGATGGATGTACAAACGCAGGCGAGCAGGAGTTGCAGCAGAAGCAAGAGCCATAGTAGAAGTCGAAGCTGTAGCAGAAGCCTGCAAACGCAGCAGAAGGTATGAACTGTGAAATTCAGTTTTTGTTCTTAGATTCATAGATAGAAGACGTTCTTAGATTCAATTTTTGTTCTTGAATTCATTTCTTGTTCTTAAACTCAATTTTTGTGCTAAAATTATCATTAACAATATTGTTTTTATTACTAAAACAATAATTTACAAATAGAGAAGTTTTTTTTATGAAACGGTATATGAAGTCTAAATATGTATTTTCATACGTTTTTGTTCGCTATTTGAGTCTGATCTGTTTAATACTTATACAGTGTTTGGATAGGGTTCAATGACACCTAATCGATGATTTTCTCTCTATTCGACACAAGATCCACTGGGGTTGACCCTGATGTTTTCTTTGCATTTTAGGGGGAACATGGGTGCTTCTCTCCCAGGGCATACAAAACACAGGTTATTGGCGGCAGCTCGCCATATTTAACATATAAAAAAACTTTATATGTTAAATTTGGCGGGCTTCCGCCAATAATCTGTGTTTTGTATGCCCTGTGGAGAGAAGCACCCATTTCCCCCCTAAAAAGCATAGAAAACCTTTGGCGACTCAACCCGCCGCAAGTCGAAACCGACAATGAATCAGGTAAAAAATCTAAACAGCTTTGCACTTGCATCAAATGATAACTCTTTTTAATAAACTTTTTGAATAAACTTATTGTTTGACAGATTAGATCAGCAACTTTTTGAATAAACTTATTGTTTACTTAGAATCCAACTTCAAGTTATAATCCAAAGACTTTTTTCATATTCTTAATAAGTCTTTAGTTAAAATAATATCTTTTAATATATCTCAACCTTTTCAGAAACCAAGTCAAGTCAGAAATGGTCTGTTTGACTTTTGTCCTTTTTGTTTTTTTACTACTTATCAGAAATAGTCATGTCATCTGTAAAGCAATATTTTACTATTAGTCTGAAAGAGAGCATGTTTCTAAAGCAAGATTAACAATATTGTTTTTATTACTAAAACAATAATTTACAAAAAGAGAAGTTTTTTTATGAAAACAATTAAAACCAGTCAACTATTACCCCTTTCATATTCTTAATAAGTCTTTAGTTAGATTAAATCATATAACCCTTTTTAGTTATCGTGTCCTAAAACCCTTAAATCATGTCCTAAAAGGATTATTTCTTAAATCATGTCCTAAAAGGATTATTTCTTAAATCATATAACCCTTTCTTAAATCATGTCCTAAAAGAACTTAAATCATATAACCCTTTCTTAAATCATATAACTGGTTTCACCTTTTTAGTTATCTTGTCCTAAAAGGATTATTTCTTAAATCATATAACCCTTTTTAGTTATCAGTCAACTATTACCCCTTTCATATTCTTAATAAGTCTTTAGTTAGATTAATATCTTCTAATATATCTCAACCTTTTCAGAAACCAAGTCATGTCAGAAATGTCTGTTTGACTTTTGTCCTTTTGTTTTTTTTACTACTTATCAGAAATAGTCATGTCATCTGTAAAGCAAGATTTTACTATTTTACTGTCGTCTGAAAGAGAGCTTGCTTGCTTCAGTCTCTATAAATACTTCATCAAGCTCAACACTCTACACTCAACTACACTCAACTGACGTACTGCTTTTACATCTACAGCTGTAAAGCAAGATTTTACTGTTGTCTGAAATAGAGCATGCTTGCTTCAGTCTCTATAAATACTTCATCAAGCTCAACACTCTACAAACATTCAACTACACTCAACTGAGACGAATTGAACTTTCAAATTGTAAGTTTATCTCAGTTCAACTAAATCCTACTTTTAAATCTTGCATCAATTAAACCTTCAAAACATCAACCTAACAACTTCTACTTTACTTCGATTTCAGAATATATTGACTCTTTGCATCTGGATCTTACGTTGTTTCTCGGCTCTCACATCAAGGTTTCACATTTTTTGTCGGCTTTTTACATCTGCCTCTTGCATTGTTGTAAGTTCTTCCAAATTTCTTGGTTTTTTTGTAACTTTTAACTGTGTCTTTAAACTTTAGAAGGTTGTAAATGTTGAAATAACTATGGTTTTTGGATCTGTATTGTTTAACTACCTCTTTGTTTTTTTTTTATTAATTAGTTTTTGTTGTTGAATCTAGATGTATTGTTTAACTGCCTCTTTTTATTAATTAATTTTTGTTGTTGAAATCCTGTCAAAATTTTATCGGTTGAAGGTTGATTGTTTGATATAACTGTTTCCTGATTGTTTGATATAACTGTTTGATATAACCATTCGGTTTTTACCATTTAACGATTCGGGTCGATTCGGGTTGAAACTTAAAACTGATCATCTAAGATGAACCGATTGTTTGATCTTTTTATCATTAATTTTTTTATACGAACTAATGATTTAAAAGATATTTATAAAAATCAGTTTAAAATAAGAAAACATAACCCTTAAATTACCATACATGTAAACTATAGGTCGACAACTGATTTGGTTTGTGGCTTTCCAGATTTTTTCCGATGTTAACATTAAATTTAGTATGCAAATATTCACTCAAATTAGTGTTAATATTTTTCGATTTGCACATTAATTTTTAAATACTAATACCTCTTATATTATATTTATTATACTACATATACATTTATCAAGTTGGTTATAGTGTTATAGACAACACCTTTCATTCCAGTTTGTACATATTAGTTTGATGGATTACATATTAAATTGTTGGCCTTTGATATCAAAAACAGTTCCACCATCACTTCATTCAAAAAAAAATATGATTAGCATCATGTAATATACAATTAGAACTAGAACTGCATCCATTCATAGAGCGAGTTCGATTGACCCAGTATTTTCATAAACATACAAAAATAAAATTCAAACGATTAGAAATAACTAAACTGATAAATTACATAACAAAATTACCATTAACAATTTGATAAAAATCCGTTACATTGTGTGCATATAATGTTCCTCAAGTTGCACATTAACTTTTAAATACTAATACCTCTTATTGACTGTTTTAATTTCATATGTTTTCTGGGTAATTTTTCATTTACTATTGTCTGCGTGGTTTATTACCAATTCAAGAAAACCCATAATACAGTGTTTCCTAAAGTTACATAAATTTTATTAATAACCAATGGGCAAAATATTTACGAAGATTGATTGGTTCGATTAAAGTTAAATAAATGAATATGAAGGTGTTACTTTAGTGTGCGTTTGCATCTCTAAAATTATAGAAGTAAACTTTATATTAGAGTGATTTAGCTTATATAAATGTAAAAACAAATAAAAGAAAAAGGCGTTAAGAAAAAAAAAGAATTATATTTTGGTTAGTTAAAAAGTAAATAAAATATAAAGAGTAGTTGTTTGGAGATAAATAGAATTATAATAATTGTATGTTTCAGTTTACACAATCCTTTTTGTTATATTTAACCAAACTATTTTTATTTGCTTTAAAATTGATCTTTATATCCAATCAAAATTGTATTTTTCAGTTTATAAATCACTCCAAACAAATATCAATTGAGAGGTATGGGTGGTGGTTATCCAATTCCCGTTGAACCACAAGGGTCAACAAACCATGGACGATCATCCCGTCGCCATTTAAACCTTCCTGATTCAAACCCTCTAACTTCAAACCCTGAAGTTAGAAACCCTTTTCGTCTGATGGAAAACCCACCTCCGATGTCAAACCCACCTCCGGTGGCAAACCCTCATCCGGTGACAAACCCTGAACATGATGATCCATTTGGTTGGACGGATGAAGAGTTGAATTGGGCGTATGACTATACATTCGCTCAACTACAATTTGGTGGACTACAAATTGAGGAGGGGCATCATCGTCCGGTGGCAAACACTCCTATACTGCCTATGCATCCTCCACCTTTAAACCCCCCTTATGTGGAAAACCACAGTCAAACACAAGAACTACCGAGCTACGCTGAAGGGTACGAAACTGACCTTGGGGCGGTTTACGAACCACCATTGGATGAAGAAATGGTGTGGGAACCTTAGAACAACTTTGATGATGACTGTAGTTTTTTTTTCTCGAATTAGTTTGAATCTTAATTATGCAAATTTTAATTATGTATTAGTTTAATTTTAAATTTGTTGTTTAATTTTAATCATGTTTTAGTTTAAGTTTAAGTTTCTGGAGTTTTTATTTTTTTAGTTAACTAACATTGAACACTTAATAGGATATGTCTGATCATTTTTCCGTTGAAGAATTTTCATCATTGAGAAATGATAGAGCATGGTATAATATAATCTTTGTTAAGGTGGAGTTTATTTGGCATGACGTCGATGAAAAGAGATTAGTGGTTATTTTTCTTGATCAACACGTAAGAACATTATTTTAATTTACTTTGTGTTGTACGAGTAAGTGTTTTTCCACCACTATATTTCTTTTCTTTTTAGAGACAAAAAATTGTTGCGTTCGTCCCACAACATTTGATACACATATATAATGACGCGGCATTGATGGGTGGTTTTTTTTCCTTGAATCATTTCCAAATTGAGAATCTCAACTATCATGAGTGCCCAAAATACCAGAATTACGTGTTAGTTTGGTCCGAGAAAAAAATTGTCATCAACGAATATACAAAGCTTTCTTCACTTGTGCTTACGATTCCAAGGGGTGCTTCTTTATATCCATTGGTCCCTTCCATTATAGAATTGAAGCATGAAAGGAGACCTCAAATGGATATTGTTGGTACATATAAATTCTCTATCTATATTTTTTATTAAATATAGAAAACTTCATATATGTATGTATAATATATGGTGTATACGATTTGACTGATTTTGTTATAGATGTGGTTGGGAGAATAATAGAAGGCAAACGTGATCGATGTTGTTTTGAACTTTCTCTTCAAGACAAGATGTAAGTTATTATTTATTATTAACATATTACAAACATAATATTTATATTATATGTAAGAAAATATTATTATTAGAAGAACTTTAACCCAAAATCGTAATATACAGTGGTCACACAATACAATTGTTTTTGTCTGCCCTGAAGCCTTCCGATGTTATACGTTCCATTCGAGCCGTGCAACAAAGGTCTATCATATATGTATCACGTGTCAAGTTGGTTCATCTACCAGATAGTATGTTATGCTTTACACATGAACATTCTAAAAATTAGTTAGATTTAATGGCTCATGTAATTTAATAAAAATTATATTTTATTTGTTATTTCAGTTAATATTTTGAAGTCTACGGAGTTGAGTACGATTACGTACGAACCAGATATGGTCGAGGCACGGGATATTTAAATTATGGATCTTTATCCAAGTTTGTGTTTAAGTTAGAAACATTTGGTGTTGTTTTATGTTTAGTTGTTGAATATTAAAGTCTCTCTTAGTGTTTCGTGTTTTGCTTTTTGTTTCCCTCATATTGAAGTAATTGTAGAAGTATGCTTTACTTTGTTATTACAAGTATGTTATATTACTTGATTTACATGTAATGGTTACACCTACGTTTCACCAAACTATAATCTTCTTAGATTGGACAACTAAATAATCATTATCTGTGTTAAACAAAGGTATAACCATGGCTGACCTTCCTGTTCATACAATCGTGTTTGAGATATTAACGAGGGTGCCAGCGAAGGATGTAGGTTGTTCTAAGAGTGTATGTAAGCAATGGTATGCGTTACTGTCAACACAAGATTTCGTAAGGATACATTGTTCTCGCTCATTAGTTTCATCTAACCAGAGAGTTCTACTAATTGACGACCTAACATGCTCTGTTCGTCCGATCACCTCTAAATCCAATGACTATGAGCCAAGCTCCATAGTTACATTTCCATTCCATCACCAAAATAATGATGTCTCAATACTTTCACATTTGAATGGATTGTTGTGTGTTTGCTTCAATCATACATACGAGCTGCTTCTTTGGAATCCAACAACTACTGCTTTCAAGCGTTTGTCAACTCTTGATTCTCATGGATTCTATATAAATAACCTTGATGCCGTTGGTTTGAACGTTGACGCTCACGATGATTACAAGGTCTTGCATATAAAGCGTAGGAGTGGTGTACTTGGTGTCTATGTTTATTCTAGGGAAGTAGACTCTTGGAGAAATATTCCTTTCATAACAAGACAAGAGTACCTAAGCCCTCATTTCAATTGGTCAGCTGGCACATTTTGTGGTGGTACTCTATATTTCACTGTTTGCGAATGTTGGCTTGGAGGTACGAAAAAGGGTGATTTGTTTTGATGTTAATTCGGAGCAGTTCAAGGAGATAAGCTTTCCACCCGTTCCTTCTATAGGAATGGTTCAAGGTGTTTTAGTGAATGTAAAAAATGAGCTTCACATGTTTGCTAGCACTGGCATGTTTGAGATGACAATTGACCTATGGACGCTACAAGGGGATTACTGGATTAAGGTCTTATCATGTCCTCCGATCCCCCCGATATCATTGTCATTGTGGTGCGATATAGCACATTATGTGACAAATGGTAATTGGTTTGTGATGACAAAATTAGGGAAGTTGTTTACAATTGAAATGGATATGAAGCCCTTCGAATGTTTTTATCCCGTTTCTTGGTTTCGAGGTTTTAAGGGTGCGGTGTTTGTGGAGACCATTGTTTCACCAAGTATTTAGATTGGCTTTCACTTAATGTTATCATTATGTATGTCAATGTTTTAAGGATTTGTGTTTTTTTTTCTCTAAGTCACGATATTCGGTTTAAGTCATGTATTTTAATGTTATCATTATGTATTTCAATGTTATCATTCGGTTTGTTTTTCTGTAAGTTATGTGTTGGAATGTTGTAATGATTTGAGAATTTCATCATCTATGATAACTCTCTTTTATTTAATTTGCAAGGTATTTGTCATTTTATCAATTTACAATGACTAATGGACAACCAAACCCTCGTAATCATGCTTCTAGCTCGAGTGCATCTACTAAAGCTGAAAAACGAAAAGAGTATCAAAAAAGATACTATGCTGCACGCAAAGAAAATAACAAAGTATCTAAATTTGGGAGTGGTGATGCCTCCCAAAGTGCTTCATCAATATCTTTAATGAGTAATAGGTCAACAGAAAGGACACCATTAAGAAGTTTACAAACTAATATTACTCAATTTACACAAACAACAAATGAGAACGCCTCAAGTGTTTCTACTATAAAATGCAAGGAGTACAATAAAGGATGTTCTAATACATGAAACGAAAATGGAATGCATATTTCAAATGGCAGTCAAGTCAACCAAACCCCGATAGATGATGTTACGCCGACAACCACATTCCCATCTGTAATTGACGTAGTCAGGCATAGAACATCACGAGGTTTCTATTTATTTAACAATGATTTCTTTTTCGAACTTGACATCTTTTACCACCTTCATTACTTAATACACCAATTTTTTTAGGTATTTGAATTCATCCGCGTACTTTATTACCCCAATTTGCTGAAGTAGTTGATCAACCTTCCTTCCAAGATGGGAGCGTACAAGATGATCCTTATAATTTTGTTTACAATGGTGTACCTGGAGAGCATCGTGTTTTAAAGGAACGAGGTGCATGTCCTAATTGTGGAGCAAAACGATTTCAGTATGAATTTGATACCTTTTGTTGTATGAGTGGGAAAACAGTGTTAGCAAACTTAGAAATTCCAGAGGAATTGTACCGACTTTTCACATCTCAAGATGAAATTGGAGATATGTTTAGGCAAAACATCCGTGCTTATAACACCAATTTTTCTTTTGCCTCAATGGGTGTGACATTGGATGATACATTGAACAATATGAGAGACGGCGTATATACTTTTCATGCACATAAAGAAATATATCACAGAATCGACCAATTAGTTCCGAGGGACGGGACCCCTAGGTACTTGCAGTTGTATTTTTACGATCCTGATACTGAGTTAGATCACAGACTCCGATGGCCAAATCTTGATCGGCGTATTACTCAGATTTTAACACGTGTTCTTTCTACAAACCCATATGTCGATACGTTTAGAAGACTTGCGGAACTAGGACCTCTGGACAACTATAGAGTCACTTTGAATACTTCGGTTGAACTTGACCAAAGGGTGTACAACCGACCAACGACATCGGAGGTATATATAATATTATATTAATTACAATTATTTAATAGTATTGCTTATTTTACTTACTTATAGTTCACAATTATATAGGTTGCTGGCATTTGGGTTGAAGGTAATGACAATATCACTTCGTATAAACGAAGTATTGTTGTGTACGGTAGGTCTGAATATAGTCAAACTATTCAGCCGTAGTTCAGTTGTTACGATCCATTGTCGTATCCTCTATTTTTTCCTAATGGATAGTCGGGTTGGCATGGTAACATACCACATCACGGAGTATCAACCAATGAGGTTCGCAATAATGACAACATCGAAGGAGAAATGGAAGGTACCAATAATTTGTTATCCTTTTTTTAAGTGAAGATCATAAAAATAGCGTAATGTGTATTAACTGTTTGTTTTTAATACATCTTCATCGTTCAGAGGCAAACACACGAAGTGGTAGAACAACCGTGGCTATGCGAGAGTACTACTGTTACAAGTTCCAGATTCGATCTACCGATAATATGCTTTTGTTCGGTGGTAGGCTGCTACAGCAGTTTGTGGTTGATGTTTACATCAAAATTGAAACGTCACGCTTAGAATTTTGTGAGAGAAACCAGGCTAAGTTTCGGGCCGAATTGTACCAAGGTATTGTGGATTGCGTCAATACTGGTGAGGTTCATGCAAACAGAGTCGGGAAAAGAATTGTGTTGCCTGCATCTTTCATCGGGGGGCCTCGCGACATGCGACGTCGGTTTCTAGATGTGATGACGTTAGTTCAAGATGACGGCAAGCCTGATGTATTCCTTACAATGACATGTAATCCTAAGTGGCCTGAGATATGTGATAATTTACATGTTGTTCGAACTGCTACAGATCGTCCAGACCTTGTTTCAAGAGTGTTCCGGGCTAAATTAGAAGATCTTAAGGATCAACTCTTCAAGAAACATGTCCTCGGGGAAGTTAAGGCATACGTCTATGTCATTGAATTTCAAAAGCGGGGTTTGCCGCATGCACATTTTCTCCTAATCATGTACCCGCAACACAAGATCAATAACGCGGACCATTATGATAAGGTTGTGTGTGCTGAAATTCCTAACAAACTAACACATCCCATATTGCATGAGATGGTTGTCAAGCACATGATTCATGGTCCTTGCGGCAATTTACGATCAAGCAATCCTTGTATGCAGGGTGATCCTAAAATTTGTCGTTTTCGCTATCCTAGACAATTTAACGAACAGACGACACAAGAAGAAGATTCGTATCCGTTGTATCGAAGGAGAGACACCGGGATAAAAGTGGACCTACGAGGACAAACACTTGATAATAGATGGGTGGTCCCATATAACCCAAGGCTTTTGATGATGTTTAACTGTCACATGAATGTTGAAGTTTGCTCAAGTATAAAATCTGTGAAATATCTTTTCAAATATGTTTATAAAGGACATGACAAACAGGTTATTCAAGTCGATCAAAGTGAGCCAGGGATTGTTATTAATGAGATAAAAAGATTTCAAGATGCACGCTACATATCGCCCCCAGAGGCTATGTGGCGCATTTTTTCCTTCTCTCTTTCTCAAATCTTTCCTGCTGTTCTAGCCTTACAACTTCATCTCCCAAATAATCAGATGGTTAGATTTAGAGATGATGACTTGATGCCTAATATTGTTGATAGGGAAAGGGATAAGAGAACCATGCTAACAACATTTTTTGAGATAAATAGAAACGATGAAACAGCAAGGGTACATTTGTATAAAGATTTTCCAAAACACTTTACGTGGAATGGAGGCACACGCCGTTGGAGTCGTCGTCTCGGTAAAAAACAAAGAGGTCGTATCGTTTCCGCTAATCCAGCCGAAGGAGAAAGGTACTACTTACGCCTACTTTTGTCAAATGTCAGAGGGCCTACTTCTTTTGAACATCTTTGCACAGTTAATGGTCAACGGTGTGCGACATTTCGGAAAGCAGCTCTTGAGTTAGGCTTAATAGAAGACGATGAATATCTATCACAATGTCTCGAAGAAGCCTCTACGTTTCAGTTTCCCAATGCTCTTAGAAGGTTATTTGCGACCATAATGATTTTTTGCCAACTTGGAGATATTCGAAAGTTATGGAATGACCACTTTGATTCACTGTCTGAAGATCATCGGTTACACTGTCAAAGTATAGAACGAGTTCAAAATATGGTTCTTACCAAAATTAGTGTCTTGGTACAATCCATGGGTAGAAATTTCAATGAGTTCGACCTTCCTAAGATAACAGACGATGTTAACTTACAAGATGCAGGTTGTCGTGAGTTACAAGAAGAGTATGGGATTGTTTTGGAACCTGAACACTTGAGTGCCAAAGATTCACTTAATCCGGACCAAAAAAACGTGTTTGATGAGATCATGATGCTTGTTGATAATGATCTTCCAGGCGTGTTCTTTATTGATGGTCCAGGTGGAACTAGAAAAACATTTTTGTACATTGCCTTGCTTGCTGAAATTCGGTCACGTGGTCTTATTGCTCTCGCAACAGCTTCGTTAGGTGCAGCGGATAATAATATGCCAGGAGGTAGAACGGCTCACTCGAGATTCAAGATTCCTCTTAATCTTGAAAATAATTCAATGTGCAATATCAAAAAACAGAGTGGGGCCGCTTAACTGATTCGGTCTGCCAAAATAATCATATGGGATGAAGCGTCGATGGCTAAACGACAAGCGATAGAGGCAGTCGATCGTACATTCCAAGACATTATAGGTGTTAGTCTCCCATTTGGTGGAAAGATAATGGTTATGGGAGGTGACTTCAGACAGGTGTTGCCAGTTATTAAACGTGGCACTCGAGCACAGATTGTAGACTCCAGCGTACGAATGTCACCTCTTTGGTCTTTGACTAAGAAGATCCGGTTGACCATAAATATGAGAGCGCTAAAAGATCCATGGTTTTCTAAATTTCTTTTAAGAGTCGGCGATGGAACTGAAGAACCAATCGAAGGAAACTATATCCGCATACCCGATGACATGACAATTCAGTGCAACAACAGAGAAAACGCTATAAAAGAATTGATCCATGCCATCTTTCCATCAATTGAAGATAATGTATATTCTTCAGATTATATAATCTCTAGAGCAATATTGTCCACTAAAAATAATAGTGTTGACGAGATTAATAATCAAATGATTGAAATTTTTCAAGGGGAGGAAAAAGTTTATTACATTTTTGATGAAGCTGAAGACGATCAGCGCAACTTCTATCCGGTCGAGTTCTTAAACTCGCTAAATGTTAGTGGTTTGCCGCCTCATAAGCTTCGTTTAAAAATTGGATGCCCAATAATATTGTTACGTAATATCGATCCATCACATGGCCTGTGTAATGGCACGCGGTTGATATGTAAGGGTTTCATGCGAAATGTTATTGATGCGGAAATGCAGTCGGTCAACATGCCGGAAAAAGAGTTTTTTTTTTGCCAAGAATCCCTCTAACCCTTTCTGAAGATGACATGTTCCCATTCAAGCTGAAAAGAAAACAATTTCCAATTCGACTTAGCTTTTCCATGACGATTAATAAAGCTCAAGATCAAACAATTCCGAACATTGGTATTTATCTTCCGGATTCTGTATTTTCACATGGACAACTTTATGTCGCGTTATCAAGAGGGATTTCAAGACAAAGTACGAAGGTGTTGGTACATCTCGCCAAAGAATTCAAACAACGCGGAGTTTACACATCAAATGTTGTCTACCAGGAAGTGTTGCGTGATTAATTAATCGCATACGTATAAAAAAGAAGGTAAGTTAGTAGATTTTGTGCCTTATTTGCTTCCAGAAATTACCTTTTAATTACTATTTTAAACCACCTGTAGGCGTCTAACATTTTTTTATGTGTCGAAATCTGGTACAGTAGAGGAGAAGATACAAGAAAGTCATAAGCGAACGTATGTATTGGTAAAACAGGAAGAGATACAAGAGACTCCCCGCATGGTGTTTTTATTGTTTTGTCCAGCTACTTGACGGTTTTGAACTCTTCTTGTTTTTAATTACATCTACTTCCTTGTTTTGTACTATTCTTGTAGAAGATCACCAAATAATCGATAAACTAACAGAAAAACCAGTGCCATTATATCACGAATAAGAAAACTAACTTAAGTACTATACAATATTTCATGAGACGACGGATAAACTAACGGTAAACAATTATACTATTGTAAATTGCCACTCCTGCCGCATCGCGCGGGTAAGTGACTAGTATATATATATATATATATATATATATATATATATATATATATATATATATATATATATATATAATCGATAAACTAACAGAAAAACCAGTGCCATTATATCACGAATAAGAAAACTAACTTAAGTACTATACAATATTTCATGAGACGGCGGATAAACTAACGGTAAACAATTATACTATTGTAAATTGCCACTCCCGCCGCATCGCGCGGGTAAGTGACTAGTATATATATATATATATATATATATATATGGGGTACCGCTAAAATGAAAACTACCTCCAATTGTAAGAAATAACCACTTTCTAGCCTTTAGATCAAGAAAATGGATGGATGAGATTGAATGTAAAAAAAATTAATATTAAATAGATTTTGTCTTATTATATCTTTAATATTTTAATTCAAAAGAGTAGTATAGTAAAATAACTCTATTTTGTCTTTTTGTCTTTATCATTTTTTATTACTTTTTAGTTTTATTATATTACTTTTTATTTTTCAAGAAGAATTTTTTTATTAAAAGCATTTTTTAAATTCAGATTTTTTAACAAAGCGATTTTTTTTTGCGCGCCGGTTTTTGGCGTCCCAATTTACCGCGACGTTTTTTACATCCCGTTTTTTTTTCGCGGCGTTTTTATGCGCCGCATTCACGCCTCTTGTTTTTTACGCGCCGTTTTTTCAAGCGTCGTGTTTTACATGTTTTTTTAACGCGTCGTTTTTTACACGTTTTTTTACACGCCGTTTTTTCATGTTTTTTACACGTCGTTTTAATGCGCCGTTTTTTACACGTTTTTTGCGCGCCATTTTTATAGTCTGTCTCCGCCCAATTTTTTTTACGCCCCGTTTTGCCCAATTTTTTTTACGCCCCGTTTAGCACCGTTTTTTCCGCGCCGTTTTTTACGTTCCGTATTTTACGAACCGTTTTTTTTTTCAAAAAAAAATTTACGGTTTACGGGATAAAATTTTTTTGCTCAATTTTTTACGATTTAAGTTTTACGTTTTAAGTTTTACGTTTTACGTTTTTACGTTTTACATTTTACGTTTTACATTTTACGTTTTTTACGATTTACGTTTTACGTTTTACGTTTTTATGTTTTTACGTTTTACGTTTTACGTTTTACGTTGTACGTTTTACGTTAGAAATTTATACGTTTTACGTAAAACTTTTTACTTTTTACGTTTTACGTTTTACGTTAAAACTTTTTAGTTTTAACGTTTTAAGTTAAAACTTGTTACGTTTTACGTAAAACTTTTTACTTTTTACGTTTTATGTACTTTTTACGTTTTACATTAAAACTTTTTACGTTTTACGTAAAATTTTTTACGATTTACGTTTTACGTAAAACGTTTTAGGTTTACGTTTTACGTAAAACTTTTTACGCTTCACCTTTTTACGTTAAAAAGTTTACGGTTTACGTCAAAAAGTTTACGGTTTAAATTTTTTTTTTTTTACAAAAACTTTTTTACGCAAAAACGAACGCACCTAGAAATCGCAAACTCGGGATGTGTCTCAAATATATGGTAATCATCATCGACTGGGGGGGGGGAACCAACAACATCAAAACAAAGTGTATCTCGAAAAAAAGGGGTTTGGCTCAAATTATCCGATAATCAAAAGGCTGCAAAAGTCGGGGTTGCAGGTTTAAAAAACCTATCCTCCGTCGTCCTTGCCGCGCCATCGTCATCAAAATCTACGTTTTTTTTTTTTTTTTGCATCATCGCCACCCAATCGATCGTACCAAAACCCACATATTCAAAGAAACAAACCAACAACAGAAATCAAACCCACACAAGATCCAGGGCCCAAACAAAGATTAAAAAAAATCAAAACATGTCACCGGAGATGGGGTTGCAGATCACCCACAACCTCTCTACCTGTAAAAAAACAAAGAAACCCACATAATCAATAACAAAATAAATCAAAAAAACCAACATCATCAAAACACCCACAAGAAATCACCATTAAAAAAATAGGTTTGTTCAGGGAATTTGATGCAACTAGATTGACCCATTTCATTAAAATATTTTTTTTTTGTTCAGGGATTTGATGCAACTAGCTTGACCCATTTCATTTTAAGGCGTGTTAATAGGTTTGTTCAAACTTTCAACTGGTTGGGCTCATTTGATACATTTCCCATTTTCCCTTCGAGCTAAATTTTGCAATTTTATGAAACATGAAATAAATAACCCATAAGAAATCAACACCCACCAAACAAAATCAAGAACAGAAACCACCACCACCGTCTAGGGGTCCGCCACCAAACCCAACGCAACCATCTCCAAACACCGGTCACAAAAAGGGGGCGACGGGAGAAGAGGGAGGCCGAAGATGGCGGTGAACACTTCGAAGAGAGGAGATGAGACCCGTCAGCCCCTGTTTTGGCATCATGCCGGAAAACCCCCTCGAGCCTCAGCCGCGCACCATTGCCGGAAAAATCAAGGGTTTTAGGGTGTTTGATGTTGTCTGGGAAGCAAGAAGGAGGCCGGTGAGGCTCCGGCTCTTCCCATGAGTGTTTGATCAAGGGTTTCAGGGGTGTTCCATGTCGCCGGAGAAATGGGGGCACCGGTGTGGGTGTCTCTCACCGATAAAGATGATGATCAGAGAGTTTTCAACCACCTCCCATCGTCACCAAACCCAACGCAACCAAACCCAACGCAACCACCTACCAACCACCTCCCACCACCGACCAACCACCTCCCATCGTCGCCTCGCCACCGATCAAACATCGTTTGCTTTCTTTATTTGGGTATGAGACAGAGAGAGATGAGTGAAAGATGGTGTTGAACGAATTTGAGAGAGAGAGAGAGAGAGAACTTAGGGGATTTCAAAATATGGGGGTGTGTGAAATGTCTGTCAATCAGACTTTTAATATAGAATTGATTTGATGGATTGAGTAAATGACTATAATACCCCTTATTGTGATTGGTGGAGAGTGGTTCTCACGGTTCTTACAACTGGGGATGGTTTTCATTTTAGCGGCTCCCTATATATATATATAGTTATATAGATAAGTAGCCGATCTGATCCGATCGAGGGTCTGCTCGTGCTCGGATTGAATTACAACGGATCCAATCCGATCGGATCGAATTTACAAAACTGAGCACAAAAGTGATGTTCGTGCTCGGATTGAATTTGAATCGAGCGGATCGGTTTCGCTCAGTTTTTCTCAGCTCCGAAATTAAAACATGTCTAACAAAACAAAACAAAAAACTGAAATCAAGACTATTATAAGGTTGCATTCAACAAAAACAAATCCTAACTTAATTAAAACATGTCCAACACCTTACTAACAAAAGCGATACATAATCATGATTCTAAAAATGTTCTTAACAATATCAAGAAGCACAAAATAAAGTGCGAAATACAAATCAACGATATGTGATTGTGTGGCAGCGATATGTGATTGTGTGATTTTTTTAGGAATTAGGGCTAGGTTTTGGTATTACGTTGGGCTAGTATTAAGTTGGTATTAATTTTTTTTGTAGTGTAGGACAAATTACCATATGTGTAGGATAAATTACGAGTTATGTAGGATTAATTTAAATATATGTAGGATAAATTTTGAAATGTGTTGGATAACTTTTTATGGAGTTTTTTCCCAAACTAGTGTAGATACAAAAAGTATTTACCTATTTGGGTACTTTGAAAAATATTTACCTATTTGGGTACTTTTCTATATCTCTTTAATTTTTTTTACCTAATTTATACATTTCTTTTTATTTTTATACCCAAAGTAAAATTGAATTACTCACAGAATTAGAATCAGCAAAAATATGAGTAATTATTTTTTATAAAAAAGAATAAAAAATTCTGCAAATATTCAAAAAAAATCTGCAAAAATTCTAAAAAAATCTACGAAAAATCCACAAAAAAACTGCAAAAATATATTAAAAAAATTCTACAATAATTCTGCAAAGTTAAAAAAAAGATCTGCAAAAAATATTATTAAAAAAACCATATAATCTATGGGGTAATAGTTGATGGATTTGATGGTCCACGTTGTGTAGTTCGTTTGGGGTTAATATCTATAAAAAAAAAAAAACCAAACTACTTATACGTACTGAATATTGGAGAAATAATCACTATTAATAAAATTGAAATAATTAAAATACTTAGGATCTTTTCTCAAAACTCAAATTTCAAGAAATTTAAAATTTGTAACTTTATTTTATAAATTGCTTGAGTTTAAATAAACTTGTTTGAAATATCAAACTTTCCACCAGATTACTATCACTTAATCGATATAACTTAGGGGAGTAAATTTGTGAATTTATTGTTTTATTTTTTTATGAGCTTAGTTTAAACGGGGCCTAGACAATTTCAGGTTATAAAAAGAAAATAAAACGGAAAAGGAAATGGAGTTTTTTTCCCAAACTAGTGTAGATTATATGGTTTTTTTAGAGTAAATTACGTTTTTGGCCCTTGTGGTTATATCACTTTTACTATATTAGCCCAAAATAAGAATTTTTAACATATCTGCCCCTATGGTTTCTATAACTAACCATTTTGGCCCCTAAGTCTAGAGATCATGGGGGCCAAAATGGTTAGTTATAGAGACCATGGGGGCTAAAATGGTTAGACTTAGGGGCCAAAATGGTTAGTTATAGAGACCATGGGGGCATATATGTGAAAAACTCTTATTTTGGGCTAATATATAGTAAAAGTGATATAACCACAGGGGCCAAAAACGTAATTTACTCGTTTTTTTATAATAGTTTTTGCAAATTTTTTTTAACTTTGCAGAATTATTGTAGAATTTTTTAATATATTTTTGCAGATTTTTTTGTGGATTTTTCGCAAATTTTTTTGTAGAATTTTTGCAGATTTTTTTTGAATATTTGCAAAAAAAAAATTTTTTTTTACAAAAAATAATTACTCGTATTTTTGCTAATTCTAGTGAGTAATCTAATTTAACTTTGGGTAGAAGAATAGAAAGAAATGTATAAATTAGGTAAAAAATTAAAGGGATATAGAAAAGTACCCAAATAGGTAAATATTTTTCAAAGTACCCAAATAAGTAAATACTTTTTGTATCTACACTAGTTTGGGAAAAAACTCCTTTCACCTTATTTATGCATCATTTCCCTTTCATTTCTCATTATTTACATCCACGAATACAATCGACCTCCGTTCCACAATAAGGGATTCAAGTTCGAGTGCTACTCTCTGGGCCATCTATCTTTATCATTCGTCGCGTTCGCCAAATTTATTTGTGTTTGTTTGTGGACCGTTCGCGAACACACTCATTTCCTTAATGAACGAACACGAACATAAAATCTCGTTCGGTAAGTGTTCATGAACCGTTCGTGAACACATTTATTCCTTAACGAACGAACACGAACAAGTTCTTGTTCGTGTTCGTTCGGTTCGTTTACAGCCCTAGACCTATTTAATCAGTTTAATCAAATGGATCGTATTCTAAGACCCCCTATAATGGGGCGTTATTAGGCTATTTTTTTATTTATAGCGCTTCGCACACCACGACGGGCGGCGCTATAGGGGATTTTTTTTCGGGGGGGGGGGGGGGGAGGCCCATGCATATAGCGGCGTGATGGAAGTTGTTTTCAAAACTTTGACCAAACACAAAAAATCAAGGGTTTTTATAATTAATTAATAAAAACGAAAATTAATAATTAGGTAATAATTGGTAGGGCTTTATGACTACGGGCTCTAGTGATATAATGCCTCATAAAGAGCCCTTGTGTGACGTGGCACGACACGTGTCGCATAACGCACTATAAGGGGTTTTATGACTACGGATGGCCTAAATAAGTTGTTTAAGATCTTATTCAAATTTGACACTGTATCTCATTCCTCAAAATAGGGACTCATCATTCCCTATATCAATTTCCCAATTTTTTTGAGTAGTTTGTAAATGGATGAAAGAACAAAAGTAATTAAAAAGAAAAAAAAATTAATTTGACAACAATATAAATGAGTAGTTTGTACAAGGTTTTAAAAGATGAAAAAAATTAGTTATTCGTCTGGGTTTTAGCTAAATTATATTGACGTGGATGGAGAACTTGGTGTAAATGTTCTTATTTAATTAGGTTGACGGTTTAAATAACTCGGCAATCCATTTAATAATCACAGTTGTGTTTTCGTTGCATGATTTTAAATATGCTATCATTATGACTGTAAAACGGTAAATTGCTTTTAATATCTATCGTCTATTGGACTTGAACCTAAAACATTATCTCTCAAACCCAGACATTTTAAAGGTTTTGTTATTGCCCCTCCTACTTCCAGTTTTTTTAATGCCCTCCTTTGTTCTTTCTCGTAATCCAATAAAAGAAAAAGGACTAAAGCATGATGCCTTGGGGGCTAATATTATTATTACAACCCCCAAATAAAATTACATGTACATATACTCAAAATTACATCATTTTCTTCCTTGTTCAAATAACGATACGGAAATATAATAACCAGTGGTGGACCCATATATTATTTGCTGGGGGTGCGGATGAGTGGTTTAAGCATATTTTCAGGAGGTGCGATTGGTTTTTTTGCCTAAAAAATACACTAATTTTTTTTTCAAGAGGTGCGCCCGCCCACTCTAGGCTTCACCTAGGTCCGCCCCTGATAGTAACATCGTCTTCTTGCAAGGCATTAAACCAAGGTGGAGTAGACTCATTGGTGAAGCCAATTTGTGTTTTTCGGCTAGCAAATCCTCAATCGACTTATAAGTTTTTTAAAGGCTAACAACAATCTAATCCACTCATAATTCTACACCATTGTCCACTGCGTGAGTCGACATTTTATGCGAAGTTTTTCCTCTATCCATATATTTTGCCTCCAAAATAACAATTGGCATGAAGTAAATTGAGAAGTACATTTTATCCGGGATATTAATTATAAATATGTCACGTTCATTACCACCCACAATTTTGTGGAATTTACCTAATTCCTTAAACAAAAAACAATAAATGGTATATGCATTCACATGTTAAAGTGACCCACTTTACATTTGTCCCCTACTTGCTGCCAGAACACAAAGAAAAAGAAACGGATAGATAACAGAAACTTACACTTGCTCCACATAAACCAACACATGTAAAATACCCTTTTTATTTCACCTATACTCAAAGGCGACTACGAATAACGGCTACTACTGCACAAAGAATCAAAGAAAAATGAAGAAGAAAAAGCCCAACCGTGAAGGCTGGGGAATGTATATTTTCTTGGTTTTCTTCTCTCAACAACACTCACATTCTTCATCTCTTTTCAAACGCACAAATTCCACTCACAACATTCTAACCAAACTACAATTTACCATTTTCATTTGCATTTGTGCACTGCTCATTTTTGTCACACTACTCCTCTTCACACTCTCTTTTTTCGAACCCGATAACAGTTTAACAACCCCATATTCACACCCAACACTCAAACCGTATGCACGTGCCTTACAACGACTAGGCACGCTATATATGCAAGGAACGGCCGCCATGAACAACCTCGTACTCTGCCATGTTCCAGAACATGTGACAACAAGACAGTTTAAAGTGTTCCTACGTGCATTTCACACGTCTGGTTTGCTTTCGGATTCGGATCTTTTATTTTTATTCGATTCACTTTCGACACTGGATTCTTTCAATAGTGTGATTCTTCTAGAGAATAATCTTTTTTTAAAAGTTGTACATCGGTACGAAACAGAGTTGTGCAAGGGAAATACACATTTTAATTTTACTTCGAGCATCAATGTGACGCGGGTTAAGAAATCCAAGAAGAAGGTGATGGACAGACGAGAGCCAATATGGGGAGGGGGGATTAAGAGCCGATTAACTCGGGTCATGAGTTATGGCTCGGTTGTTGGTTTTGATGTGGGTGAGCTTGACCCGGAGAACTCGTTATCTGGGTTAATGGGTCAGGTTCCAATGAGTCTCAGAAGGTGGGCTTCTTACCCAATGATATTGGGTCGGGTTCGTCGGCATTATGAGCACGTGATGCTAGTTGACGTACAAAAAGTTTTACTACTCGGAGACCCATTGGGCCGAGTCAAAACACTGAGTCCAGACTCAGTTTTCTTGTCATCAACCCATGAGAAAACAATCAATCCGGCTGTTATCATGGGCGGAATGCGAGGTATCCGACGGTTATCTGTGACAATGCTGATGGAGATCGTTCGAGCAACGACGACTCAGCGGCACAATTATAAAACGAAGATTTTAGTTACTGAGTCGAGTCTGCTGAAACGTCTGGCTACCAATGTGTTTACTCGTAGGAGTATACGCATTGTTGTTACGTCGATAATGGAGGCGAGTTCACTCGGTGGGTCTACGATCGCGAATCAGACGATCGTGTGGCGTGAATATTATGATACGGATATAGACTCGGTTGTTATGAAGTATATTTGTTCATTTTCTATAGATTCTGCAGTTTACATGTATATTCTTGTTAAGTGATTTGCTTCTTCAAATCTTGTTCCGGAATTAGCCGGTGGTTAAATTTGTGTTGCAGTTCTAGCGCCACTCCCTCTCACCATCCACTTCTAGCCACCTTCGTCTCGTCGATTTTATCAGTGTTTGTGAACACGTTCATTTCCTTAATGAACGAATACAAACAGGAAATATCGTTTGGTAAGTGTTCATGAAACGTTCGTGAATGTTTTTTATCCTTAATGGACGAACAGAAACAAGGTCTTATTCATATTCGTTCGATTCGTTTACTACGCAAGTAAAGAGTAATAGGTAACCTATGGGTATGAAACTCTATTTTTTAATCGTAAAGAATAATAGGTCGCCTATGGGTGTGAAACCCTATTTCTTTTTAATCGGGTGTGGGACCAAATTACTTCCTGATGGAAATATCTCTTTTTATTTTATTTTATTTAAATAATATATACAAGACAATATAATATTCGAAAAATTAGAAAACCTAAAAGAGAGAATAGCAAAACAAAATTATAAACACATGATGTTGTACATAAAGTATTGAAAGCGAGTTTTATATATTAATAATTTAAAAAATAAACTTATTTTGAATAACATACAGACAATGTAATATTCGAAAATTAGAAAACTTAAAAGAGAGAATAGCAAAACAAAATTATAAACGAACACATGATGTTGTACATAAAGTATTGAAAGCGAATTTTATATATTAATAATTTAAAAAATAAACTTATTTTGAATAACATACAGACAATGTAATATTCGAAAATTAGAAAACCTAAAAGAGTGATTAGCAAAACAAAATTACAAAAGAACACATGATGTTATACATAAAGTATTAAAAGCGAGTTTTATATATTAATAATTTAAAAATAAACTTATTTTGAATAATATATACAGACAATGTAATATTCGAAAATTAGAAAACCTAAAAGAGTGATTAGCAAAACAAAATTACAAAAGAACACATGATGTTATACATAAAGTATTAAAAGCGAGTTTTATATATTAATAATTTAAAAATAAACTTATTTTGAATAATATATACAGACAAAATATTCGAAAATTAGAAAACCTAAAAAAGTGATTAGCAGAACAAAATTACAAATGAACACATGATGTTGTACATAATGTATTGAAAGCGAGTTTTATATATTAATAACTAGGTTATAACCCCGTGTATTACACGGGTTAAATAAATGAATTTTATATACCAAATAATAAAACATTATCTTTTTAAAAGCTTCCTTTATTACACGGGTTGAAAAAATGTAATTTATATATTAAATAATAAAATAAGTTATATCTATAAAAACTATATGTATTGTACGGGTTGAATAAATGTAATATTATATACCAAAAAAAAAATATATCTTTAAAACCATTGTATTACACGGGTTGAATAAGTGTAACATTGTTTACCAAATAATAAAAAAAGTTATATTTTTAAAAACCCCCGTGTATTACATGGGTTGAATAAATATGATTTTATATACCAAATAACAAAAAAATATATTTAAAAAAACTAACGGATTTTTTTATATTTAAAGTAGGATAAGATTGAATATTAATATGAACTAACGGATTTTTTTTTTTGTATTTAAAGTAGGATAAGATTGAATATTAATCTTTATTTATTTAGTTAATATAAGATTGAAAAATCATATGATTGAGTAGGTGGGAGGTTGTATTATGATAAATCGGTTAACCGTACTGAATGATAAAGATAATAGTGATTGTTGAACAAATTAATTAATCGAATTTAACATAAACATTTGTGATGTTAGGCGGATTTTTTTTAATTATTTGAAAGTTGATATCAACTTTGTAATTCGTATGAATTCTTATTAGATTTGATTAAATATTATTGATAATAAAAATTTGTATTAGATTAGATTTTAGATTTGATTAAATATTTTTAATAATAAGAATTTGTATTAATTTAGATTAAATATTATTATTTTTAGTATTATTAATAATTTTAATCAATTAAATGAGAGAATGATAAGTATCTCAAATCAGGTTTCTTTTGTTATGTAGTATATGGATATGAATGTTTTCATTAAAATCAAATAAAACAAAAGGCAATCTAAATTTACGTGTATTCAATAAATACATGTATATACTTGGATAGATATGTATTATATCTACGCTTATTATTATAAAATTATTTATCTGAACATTTAAAAAGCAAATATTAAATTGCTTTTTACTAAATATTATTATTTTTATTATTATTAATAATTTTAATCAATTAAATGTGAGAATGACAAGTGTCCTAAAACATGTTTCTTTTATTATATAGTATAGATTTAAAAATAAACTTATTTTGAATAACATATACAGACAATGTAATATTCAAAAATTAGAAAACCTAAAAGAGTGATTAGCAAAACAGAATTACAAACGAACACATGATGTTGTACATAAAGTATTGAAAGCGAGTTTTATACATTAATAATTTAAAAAATAAACTTATTTTGAATAATATATACAGAAAAATACTCGAAAATTAGAAAACCTAAAAGAGTGATTAGCAAAACAAAATTACAAACGAATACATAATGTTGTACATAAAGTATTGACTGCGAGTTTTATATATTAATTAATAATTTCAAAAATAAACTTATAACGAGTTGCCATCTACAACTAGGGGTGTTCATCGAATCGAATAATGAATTTTCGAATTATTCGAATCGAATTGTTCGAATAATTTTTCTTTTTCCTTGAATTCGTATTCGATTCGACTTCGATTAAAACCTATCAAATTCGATTTGAATTCGTATTCGAATAAAAAACCCATTTCGTATTCGATTCTTATTCGATTAAAATTTCTAATTCGAATCGAATTCGAATAAATTCGATTTAATTCAGATTCTTTAAATTTTAAAACATGTAAAAAACTATCAAAATGAAACATAAATTTTAAAGCAGTCATAAAGCATGATATCACATTTAAAAGTTTCAAATAAAGTACCACAAGTCTAAAATTCAAAACGAGAAGTCGGGAATAATCACTCCACATTACAAGTTAATATTTTTATGGTTAGAAATCTATTGATAGATTTGTTACTTATGTTTTACTTATGGGTCATGTAGTGGGTTTGGTAATGGGTAATTTTAATACTTAGAAAAAATTTTGAAAATAATTTATAGTATAGCTTAATAAAAGTTATATATGTATTATATATAAGGTAGAGGATCATGTACAAAGTGGGACTTTTGTAAGAAGTGTGAGAAATAATTTGGGAGTGACAAGTGTCCTTTATCCTAATTAATTCAAAATGGTATATTAGTAATTTGACTTTCTTATCATTTAATTGATTTCAAAGATAACTGTAAAAAAAAAAAAAAAAAAAAAAACTTGTGATGAGTTTTTTTAGGGAAGAATCGAATTTTGAATTAGGAGAAATTTTAGGAAACATTATACATCTGATTGTTTTATCTTCTTCATCATCTTTTAATCGCAACATCTTTTAATCATATATTGTTCATGGCGTGGTGTTTTAAACATCTGGATACATTGTTCATGGCGTGGTGTTTTAAACATCTGGAGACATTGACTATGATTCAAGTCATGGTGTTTTATCAGGAGACATTGTTCATGGCGTGGTGTTTTAAACATCTGGAGACATTGTTCATGGCGTGGTGTTTTAAACATCTGGAGACATTGACTATGATTCAAGTCATGGTGTTTTATCTGACTTGAATTCTAGATAAAACACCATGACTTGAATCGTCTGTTTGTTTGATGATTTACAATGTTTTTTGGATTCCAGATAAAACACCATGACTTGAATCATAGTCATGGTGTTTTAAAATATGGGAATATTTTGTATTGATAAAACACCATAACTTGAATCATAGATGTTCTGGGAATGTTGTGTATTGATAAAACACCATGACTTGAATCATATATGTTTAAAACGCCACGCCATGAACAATGTCTCCAGATAAAACACCGTGAATTTGAATCATAGATTTTAAAAACCACACCATGAACAATGTCTCCAGATAAAACACCATGACTTGAATCATAGTCATGGTGTTTACGATTTTTATACAATGTCTCCAGATAAAACACCATGACTTGAATCATAGATGTTTAAAACACCACGCCATGAACAATGTCTCCAGATAAAACACCATGACTTGAATCATAGTCAATTTATCCAGTTGTTTTAAAACACCATGCCATGAACCTGATTACAGTTCTCTTTATGATAATGTATGACGAATAGGCAACCAAAGACATCCTACAATTAAGGTGAATCATTAATTCCTATATTTAAGGAAAAAGGAGTGAATATAGGAGTTTTTTGGTCGTGTATGATATGGTTACCATATTTCAAACATTGAAAAAGACACTATTGCCCTTCAATTTTACATAAGGTCCCTCTAATTAAAACACAATTTACATTTTTATACCCTATTGATCTCAACCATTAGATCAAATATCCAATGGTTTAAAATACTTCTTACCCTTCTTACATTTTAGACACTTTTTACCATATCGCTACCCTTATATATAAAAATAATAAATAATAATGTATAATTTTTATTGGAATTTCGAATCGAATCGAATTTGAAATTATAAATTCGTATTCAATTCGTATTCGATTTACTTGACTCGAATTGAATCGAATTCGAATTCGAATTCTTATAATCGAAACGAATTCTTGATAATCGAATCGAATTTAAACATTTTTCGAATTTGAAACGATTCTGAACACCCCTATCTACAACTTATAACGAGTTATATTAATCCAAAGATGATATCATCAAATCGCAAAGATTTCCATGCTTATTCAAAGAGTCACCGACTAAATTTGAGTAAAATTTAAATTTTACAAAATTTGGTAATTTAATTCCTAAACTTGCCATTCCTCCATCATCGAGTTATGCATTCTATCTTTGAAAAGCCAAATCCTTACCCAATTCTTCAATAACTTTTTTTTGAACGGCAACTTCTATATATTAATATAGAACCCAACAAGAGGCTGGAAAAACACACGATTACAAAGGTCACAGATATCAAAGTCCATCCACTTATCCCATGTAAGGGTAGCGAGATTGGATCTATAACTACATCAAACGTACACGTCTCCTTTATTAATTCAACTATTTTCGTAACCAGTATGAACTTACCATCGAAAACCATCTTATTCATCCTCTCCTCTACGTGGTACACCTTCATCAAATTCTATTTGCAATTTGTCATCATCCTTTATCCAAAACCAATCGTTTAGAAATAGTTTACTCCGTCACGCAAATCTTGTGCAGATTCCTCCTATTTAATTTCGAGATGAAATTCCCTAAAGTATGGGAGACTGTGACACTCTGGGATTATCCATATTCGGTAACCCGACTTGTATTCGTATTCAGTGTAGTTTGGATCTTTATCTATGAAATAATTTGTCGATTATTCGATGTTTAATATTCATTTTGAGACTTATATTGTTACATATACTAATTTTTGGTTTATACATACATTACAAACGCTATCTTATCTGTTATATTCGTTAAACAACGATGCATTTTTGGACTAAATTAAATTTGATGGACTAAAAATGCAAAAACTAGAAATTCTGGATGTTACTCTACCTCGCTCCACGTGGAGGAACCCTTTAGTTCCCACGCGACATGTGAGGGAGTCCAATCTCAGAACAGTCCGTTTCGCGATCTAGGCAAATTTGCAGCCTTTAATCCATCTTTAAACTTATTTTTAGCCCGATTTCAATTACCAGTCCATCCCTAATGTATCTAGACTTGGACCAAGTCCATTCCATGCATCAATTGCCTCTTAAACACAATCTTAATTACCCTTTTCAAGACCCTTTAATCCTAATTCAATTTCGTAATCAAACACATGTTTTTATACAAATTGAAATAATAAACGTATTCTTATTGCCATTTCTATAACCCCTGAGCAAAAAACCTAATCCCAAACATTCTAATTCTCTGTTGATTTCGAAGAACAAAGTCTAGGTCTCTAATCTTCTATCAACCAATTCTAACTCGTTTCTTAATAGTTTTAGGTAATTTGTGATTCATTTCATTTCGTTGTTAATTCCATCACCTCGTCCATCTCATTCCTTCGTCCATTTCATTACTCTATACCAAACATACCCTAATGGTTTTATCTTTCAATATCTAATCATCTTATTTGTATCATCATCATCATACTCAATAAATCTCATCCATAGCTTCCCCTTGTCTTTGGATTATCAACGCCACCACATGATGCACAATTAACCATCATTCGATTTTAACGTTATTTTCACGAAATTAGTAAAATAAAGTTAAAATTAGTGCACTTTCACTTTTGCCCCCGATGGCCCACACTTATATATACTATATGCGTATACCGCAAGCAGCGCGTTAATCATCCTATTTGTATAGGTACATAATTTATTTATATTTTTAAAACTATAAACCGAAATGTGAATAATCCGTCCTCTTAAAAATGACAAGATATACTCTGAATACTACGACTGAAAAAAACCAAACAAACCCCCTTGTCGGGTTTGAACCGAGGGCTTAAAAACCCTTTATTTTCCTTATTCTATACTTTATTTACATGTAATAAAATACCTCAAAGGATTGTAAACTTTTGCCGTAAAAAAAAAAAGAAAAACATGTTGATTATATCCAAATTTGGAGGCACCAATCATTTTAATTAATCATGAGTAGTGAAAATGCCAGCGAAAGTAAAGATCCGAATATATCAAAATGCAATTATCTCGACGAAAAAAATTTTATATATGACATGAGATATTATAGGGTTATTGGATTTTATCACCATTAACTATTGGCCATTTGCCGTTGCCACCCCCAACTATCACTTTGACGTCCGCCACCCCCAACTTAACACTTGGTGTGTTCTGTCACCAGATCACTAACTTTTGATCCTGTTATTATACTTTTGGTGGTGTCCTAAGATCCCTAAAACCTTCCCAAGATCCCTATGACACCCAAAAAAGTGTAATAACAGGATCAAAAGTTAGTGCTTAGTTAACGACGTGGTGAAAGAACACACTAAGTGTTAAGTTGGGGGTGACGGGCGTCAAATTGATAGTTGAGGGTAACAGCGGCCAATAACCAATATTTAAGGGTGATAAAATCTAATAACCCGATATTATATTTAGTTACTTTTAACATGATAATATATAATTATTTTTATTATATATTATGCATTTATTTTAACATAAAAAGGTTATTATATTCGTAAAAATAGTAGGCTTACAAACCTACCCAAGCTTAATATATGAAGCTTGAGCTCAGGCTAGTTTATTAAAAAAAGATTATTTTTAGGCTAGAGCTCATTGAACCTTTTAGCAAGCTGATATCAAGTAGCCTATGTAATCATGAGGCTATCCCCATAGGTGACATTGCCTCAACCTAGGTTGTGAAAATAATAAAAAGAAAAAGAAAAATTCATTTAATATCAACAACCTGGTCGAAGTCACGACCCAGGTTGTGACATTGATTCTCACAATTGTCATGCCACATGTCAACATTCCAATGGATGATATAATTATTTTAATTTTCTTTTTTCTTTTAACATAATTAACTAGCGGTAACACCCGTGTGCAAACACGGGTCGTTTTTTAGAAAACCATGCATAACAAATATAAATGATGAATATGGTTATATTTATATAGACTTATAAATAAATAAGTCAGTCGGTAAATACTTAAAGTTTAGAGTAAAAAAAATACAAAAATATACAATTTGTTAATCTTTTATAAACGAAATAACATTTGCATTCAAACATGTTCCTTCAACCTCCACAAAACACTATTTTAACCCAACAGTGGGTTTAAACCACCGTTTTAACCCAACAACAGTTTCAACCATAGTTTTCTTCACAACAAATACATTTAACCCAACCGTCGTTTCAAATATTTGTTTTCATCCATTTGTTGAAAAAAGTCAACAGATGTATCAACTATTGTTTTATTTTCAAACATCTGTTCACAACAACAGAGGTTTCATCATTTAAACTCTCAAACCTAAATATTCATTTAATTAATTTAAATAACAAACATCGTTAATAATTTTAACACAACTAATTATATAAAATATGAAAGTGTCAAACAGAGGTAACTATATAATAAACAAACTTCAAAACAGCACACAACATTCAATAAAATACAACATAATAATTTCTAATCAATGGGCGAAACAGTAGTCTCGATAAATAAAGCTCCTTTCGGATCACTGTAGTTGTGACAACTCGGGTTTTCAAGGTCTTTCCTCTGCACGTTATTTGTTCACAACTGTATTTGCATAACTTGTTGCTTTGAAATTTTATGCACGTTTGTTATATGTGAGATATGGTGTTATTATTTGATATATGATTTTTGTGTTTGAGGTGTCTAGCTTTATAAATCCATGAACTGTTTGAGTTGTAAACCTAACTTGTGCATCCTCATTCTTATGACTACGAAACCTAGGAGTTACACCACACTTCACTTGACGAAACCTAGGAGTTTCGCCACCTAGGAATTTCGTCAAGCACATCACGACGAAACATGGGGTTTCGCCACCCCCATTGATGTTTCGTCGGGCTTCGGCCCAGAAGCACTTAGGTTATATTACGTGAACCATAACTTGTGAACCCTAGTTTTCCCCCACATCTCTCGACGGCAGACAACACTCCCCATCGGAACTTTTCTATCTCTAAAGCGTTACCTCTCGTGTTCTTGCACTTGATCGGTATGTAACCCTGTTATTCCAGATCATGATTCTTGTTTGTTATGTGCATAGTTTGAGTGTGGCTGTAAATGATTAGAGCGTATGTTTCTGAAACTTGATAGTGTAGTGATACGCTTGTTGTATGTTGATGATCTTGATATGATAATGGATGTTTGATGTCTATAAGATTCGAATAACGTATAAATGATTGTTTAGCAGACTAGGGTTTCATGTTAAAAGGTGTTGATGAATGCATGATAATCAGGACGAGCTGCTTATAATGTA